>NC_056731.1:91563064-91583064 GCF_019279795.1 Protopterus annectens
ATACACATATATATATATATATATATATATATATATATATATATATATATATATATATATATATATATACACATATATATGTTTACCTTCATATGTGTGTTCTGCACATTGGCGAACAGCAGATGTTCAATAGGACGTTTGCAAAGTTTTCAAACATCGAATGCAAAATGCTTCGAATGTACAATGAGTAAATGCACAGTGACATTCGCTCATTGCAGATTTGGCATTTTGGGGTGGATTGCACTATAGTGGGGATTGTAAAATGGACCCTTTCCCCACTGTAGTGCAATCTTGGAGTTAGTATATTAAAGTAAGGGTGGGGATGGGGCTGGGGGTGCAGGGGGGCTTCGTATTCGACTTTTATGTTTGAAAATCAGTGAATCTGCTTTCGATTTCTTAATTTTCAAAAATTGGAAACTGTCAACGGTTTTGTGTTTCGTGCATACAATTCACTCACATGAGCAATCGCACGAGTGATTTTCTCATATGTAAAATGTAAATTTATATATATATATATATATATATATATATATATATATATATATATATATATATGTGTGTAAAGAGAGAGATAGATATATACACATGCTGGTATGTAATTGTGCTTTCAACTTTTTTGTCAATGTTAGGGATGTTGATATTTGGGTCTGTCAACAAACATTTCTTGCTTCAGACTATTTAGAACTTTCTCCCTTGTTGTTGCTGGGTGCACCTTAGTTGGGTTCAGGTTCCTGGTGTCCCTGTTGAAATCCCTGCCTGCCATCTCTTTCCACATCTCTCTAGCCAGCAATGTGTGTGGCCAGGCTCCCTTGTGTTCCAACATCATACTTGGGGTGGTTGTTAGTTTTTTTTGTACTTCCAGTGCCTATCGTGTCTAGGTGGGTATCTCCTTTTCCAGGTGGAAGAATGAGATTTTGCATTATTTATTTTTCCCATAAGTCCCTGTTGATTTTTTTTTCTTCTCCTTAGCTTTGTTTTTAAGGTCAGTGATTCAGTTTTCAAGAGCTAAAAATCTAGAAGTGGGTCAGGGTTGTTCTTGCATTAATTCTTCAGGTTTAGGGTGCTGCTAATAGTCAAATCCTTCTATGTTTTGTTTAGCCTAAGGAGGATCCCAATCAGCTTAAGACTAGCATCCTTTAAAACTGAGTCTTATTCTCTGAGTAAGTACTCCTCCATGTTGTTCCACATGGGCTTCTTGAACCCCACAGATGCAGACACATCCTCTTATTTAACATATTACAAAACAGACTAATAAGATGTGGTGATCGCCTCTTAAAAACAGGCATTTTCAATGATCAAAGTATAAGCCACTCTGTTAAATGGACCTGATATTGCTTCAGTTCAGGTGAAAGTGTTTTCTAAAATATAGTTCTTTAGAGGTAGCTCATTGTGGCTTTCTGGTTTTGTTTGTTAAAAGTTAAAAATAAAAATATTACTTTTTAACTAAGAATTAAGTTCTAGAGTTTGATGAGCTGGTAAACCCTCATGGATTGCTGAGCTGATAAACCATCGTGGGTCTTCTAGGAATTCTCAAAAAGTGACTAGCCTCTAAGCTTTGGGACTGGCTCCTTGTTTTTGTATCGCGCAGATTTTCCCCAATCAGCTCCCCCAGACCCTCCCACCATTGTCTGTAACTGTATTTAAATAACTGGCATGTTGAATATAATGTATTAGAAGAAGAACTTTCTTCCATTTACTTACCTTAACTGAATAAAATACTGGAAACTTCAACAAGGTGTCTTGATTCCTCCCACAGGGAGTGTATCAGAGACATACCCCAGGATTCATGAAGCTCCATGCAAGAATAAGGCTATTCTTGCACAGAGTGGTTTGTGTCCTTTCAGAATAGCAGCAAGCTTTGCATGTGCATGAAGGTGTACTGCTATGTAATCTAAATGAACATGAACCAGGAGCAAGGGCAGGGAGCGTGTGTCAGCAATGCCTGCACATGAAAGATGCCCCCTTCACTCAGAAAGTGCCATACAGCACTTCTTGACACAGATGAGTGTCACTTTATATAATACTAGAGCCTGGCTCTAATATTATATAGTAAATGAGTATCCACAGACACTGAAATGTAAGTAGCTAGCATTTCAGTGTCTGCAGACAATGAAAAAGAAAAAAAAACACCTAGAAGGCAGCAGCCTTCAAGTGCACAACCCCAAATATATGCACTCTTGCCCTACATGCATGGAAGCAGTAGGGCAAGAAGAAAGTAATAGAAATTTAAAAAAATGTAAGTTTTTTTCATCAAATAAATCCAAATTTTAAGCGGTGCGCAGCTTGTTTGCTCAGCGAGCTGCTATGCTTAGCCTGGCTGAAATCCTGAAAATGATAGACAAGTACTACTGTGATAGCAAACATAATTAAGCTGCTGTAGTGCAGTGGTACTGCCATGATATAGCATAAAGAACATGCTTGGTTTGAATTCCCCCACTGCCAAGTTATTTAATAAAATTTTAAGGAATTTGAATGATAGATGTTAATCATATGTCTCATGTATAGCACAGTAGGGGTGGGAATATGTAAAATATAAATGTAAAAAATAATTTATAAATTTAATGAAAAAAATAGATTTAAGCAATGCTTTGCTACTGTAAGCATTACTTACCTGCTTTCAGCTCTGCTTAGCTGGTGTAAGCATTGCTATGCGGATTTGGATGGAACTAAGCATAGTTCAGCATATTAAAACTGGCCAATCAAGAAAATGTGCAGGAAAACTCCCCTATTTAAACCACACAGGCAGGAATACAGCCACAATCATTTGGGATTGCTCACAGCAAGACCAAAATGTCTGGCTTTGGTGAAGATGTTCACTTCCGAGTGCAATGTTGGGACATCCAGGAGTCCAGGGTCATGGTTCGGCTCCTAGTTAAAAACCATGATGGCAGGCTGCTGCAGGGCTAGTGTCAGGGCTCGCAGTACAAAGCGGAGGCCTGGGAGCAGCTTGCACATGATCTCACCAGTGCCACTGGCATACCCTGGATTGGTGAGCAGGTACATCACCACCTCAATGATCTGAAGCAGTGGAGGAGTGCACTCTTGGACCGGTGGATCCAAGAAGCTCGAGCACAGGATGTCCCACCTGTCTGTAAGTATGCAGTCTTATGTATCTCTAAGTATGGAAAAAGTTCAACTTGTGACTGTACAGGTGTGATTAATGTGTGATGTCTCTCCATACAGCTGCTGCACAGTGGTCCCAGAATGTTGATGCTCATGCCCAGCGACTGGCCCAGCTATACTGGCATTATGGTGTGTACAGAATACTCCCTACTATTAGCAGTAAGAAATCAAAATTATAGTAATGGTAGTATCACCTGTATATATAAACGTGCTGTAAAAGTCAGGAATAAATGCCTGTGTCAGGCTGCCAGTGTTACAATGGAGTATTCCCAGCTGTTGTGTAATACAGATATCAGTAGCAAACAAGGTACAATATGCAGGAGAGGAATATTAGAATATGTATGAGTGTGTCTGACTGAACCTGCCAAGAAAATGCCATGTCAGGGCTACTGTAACAGTTAGAAATGAAAAGCATTCCCTGTGCAGATCATGCAAGAATAGTAATTGTGGATTTCTGAGCTGTGCACAGATATGTATGTCAAAACTAATAAAGGTGAACCCATACACTGGTGTGTGTCATCTCACTTGTACCTGAAAAAGAGAAATGTGTATGTCCTGTAGACTGCACTAACTGAGGTGAACTGATTTAGCACTGCTTGTCTGCATACTTTAGAATGGGCATGTCAAATAACTGAAAAAAGCAACAATACATATTTCCATCAGAATGTGTTTTACTTGTTTGTCTGCCAGCATTGTCCTGTGTCAACCTTTCAATTTCAGCTGCATGTAGCTGCAAATGTACTGAAAAATGTATAAGGCTGACAGGTGCAGACATAAAACCTACACTGTGTACTCAGGAATCTAAATTGCAGTATGTAGTTGTAAAACAGTCAAATGTGCAATCCAGCTAATGTACACATGTTTCACAAACAGTAACACCAATGTCTATTGTGTATGCATAATTTGTACTGAAAATGGGAAACAAATAATGCAACATGTCATAATAAAAGTACTGTGCACAAAAACATGCACTAGATACAAATGTCACAAGCAGCACACAACACATCCCCAGTAGCTCAGTCTGATAACGACTAGGCCTGTAGGTCAACTTTGCACAAGCACCATGGTTTGAATCCAAGGACCATCACTAACATCTCAGTCTGGTTCTACAATTGTAAACTGCAAGTTGAACAGAAAAAATAATGTACTGCAACACATACATTTTCCATACAGGGCACACAGGTAAAGAAATCTGAATAGAAATACTAGTATGATGGTTATAACTATGAAAGGTGTACAATTGCTGTGTTGATCAGTCCCAGTCCTACAAATAGATGTAAGCTAGACATCCACACTCTGCAGTGTGGCCCAGACAAGCCCCTCACGTGTCACACTGTCATGGATAGTTTCCCCAGTTGCCAAGAAACCTGCACACAGAGAATGTCACAGTAGATGCATGTGAAAGGCACAACACACGCTCCAGGTCCTGCAAATAATATGTGAATCTGAAATATGTGTAGAAACAGCAATGTAATGTGTACACAGTTCATCTGCACAGGCCCACAGGTAAAGAAATTGGTATAGAAACAGGTATGATGCGTACAACTAAAATAAGGGTACATTTCCTCTGTTGATATCTATAGCTGTTGCTGTGCTGTAGCAGCCCCCTGGCCCAGGTAGAGTGTAAGTGTGGTCAGAATGTAGAGTAGTCAACAGTAGTGTATTGACAAATATGCTTGATAGCAGTTGTCAATTAAATCTGTTCCCTTCCCCCACCACTAAACTGATACAACCATCACACTGAAACCAACATGGGTATGTTCCTAAACAAACTTCTACTGTTGGGACTGTTGTTCCATTTGATTTATCATTGTTTAAACTGTGTGCATACTAATACTCCCTGTTGAATAATAATTTTATTGCCTGCCTGACATACCACTAACTGGCATGCTGTTGCAACTCTGAATGCCATTCCATATATGCATGGGTTTTGTTTGCTATGACACTGTTTTAATTGCACTGTTTTGAATAAATGGGAATATCCATGCATGCTATTTTGACTAATGTTGTAATGTGTTGTGCATGACTAACCAATATTTATTGTTAATTTCCACACCATAGAACATATGGGAAGGCAGATCCCAGCAGATCCACCTATCCCACCCCACCTGTCCAAGGCACTGGTTCCCAGCATGTCTGGGACCAAACCCAGAACACCATCATCTGCTGGTCCTGCACCACCCTCAGGTGGAACCGCTGCAGGGGATGGTGCTCACCCCCCCCTGCAAGTAGGCATGGTGAGGATGTTGTTACCCATGATGAGGTCTGTGGCATGGTGTGCAGTGTCCTTCAGAAGGAGCTAGATGACCACCTGCACCAGGTGGAGGGCAGGCTGTTGCAGCTAGAGGGGCAGGTGGCCCCTCCATCCCAGCTTCCAGCACAGCCACCTTCAGAGCTGTGAAGGAGTAGTGGTGACTGCCATGGGTGGGGACATCAGTGCCACTACTACTATCTGGGGGGGCTCATGAGTCTCGGATTGTCAACCCCCCTTCCCGTCAAAGTGTTTACCCCCCCCATGTGTCATACACCACCCCTGTCTGCTGTCTTCTCTGTTTTGTCTGTTGGCAAATGCAACCTCTCCTACCAAATATCTCTAACCACATTTACCAATAATCCTTTCTTAACATCCTACTCTCACCTTAAAAAAAAGGGCATCTGTCGCACAAAAAAAAAAAAAATCATGTCCCATACATAGCTCTGCATTTTGCCCAGAGACATGTACCCATCACAAAAGCTAACCCTACAAATCATCCGTATTGTATGATGCCCACACACCTCCCTGTAGGTTGTGAAGCTCCAAATTCTAAATTGCCCAACATTGAAAGCAGCTGTTGCTGCCAAAGAAATGCAGAGCTATGGTCCTTTCCTACAACTGTCCTGCACACCCCTACTTGTTTCTTCTCTTGTTTTTCCCCCTGCTTGCCCCAATTTCACCAGTTTCCTAACTCCTTTTTTTCTTTTGTTTATTTGAAATTATCGTGGGTTTAAGCAGCCGTAAGCGGGCGTAAGCTAAGTTAAGCTCACATAAGCATTGCTTAGCTCCACTCAAACCCGCACAAACCCACTTACAAATGCTTTAAAGTGCCTTAATCACTCTGACTCCAACCGCCACTGTTCTGCCCAGCAACAAAATAATCAGCCCTTAAAAGTCTCAAACCCAGGACACTGCAAATTATTGCCAAAGTAATTTACCACTAAGCCAGTTCAGATACAAAGAAATCTGATGTTTTCTCAAACATATTATCCAGCACAGTCATTCAACAGTGGGGGAAATGTATTTATATATGTAGATGTATGTATGTATGTATGTATGTATGTAGCTACTTTTTACTGTCTTCCGAAATTACATAAAGATAATGTTAACCCCCCCGGGACATCCTATTGTGTCTGCTGTAAATTATTTTTTACACAATATTGGAATTTTAATACATAATTACCTATTACCTCATGTGGAAAGACTGGACTCTTATATCAAAGACTCATTTGATTTTATTGACAGAAGTTAACATATTTATTGGAATCAGAATGTGTTTTGGATAACCATGGATGTATGTAGTTTATATAGTAATATTAGACATAATGATGGAATACAAGCCTTGCAATATTTTTTGGATGATAGTCCGAGTTCTCATTATATTATTGAATTAACTCACTTCTGTTTGCTTCATAATTATTTTAGATTCGATGAAGTTGTTTACCATCAGTTAAGAGGTACAGCTATGGGGGCACCATTTGCCTCCATGTATGCACATCTCTTTATGGCTAGGTTTGAATTGGATTATGTATATAAAAATGAATTTGTACAACATGTTTTATTTTATTTTAGATACATTGATGATTTGATTTTTATTTGTGATGGAGGGCTAGATGCAGTACCAGCATTCTTCTAGGAATTAAATGATAATGTGTACAATATTACATTTGATGGTTTACAATGTGGCACAGAGGTCAACTTCTTGGATTTTCATCTATCTGGAATGAAAGATGGCTCTATTGAAACTACAGTTCATCGAAAATTTGAGGATGGCAACCAATACTTATATGGTACTAGTTGCCATCCGGTCCACACTATTCAATCTTTGCCTTATGGGGAGATGTTTAGATTGTCCAGGCTTTGTAACAATAAGCTAGATTTACAAAAGCAAATTGGTCAAACTTTGTTTATGTTTTTACATAGAGGATATAGTGAGAATTGAATTCAAGGGTCTATTGATAAATTAATACAATATAACCTTAATAAGTATAATATTAATAGTAGAAAAAGACACATTAGTGCTAGTAATATTAATTCTCTGGTTGAGAAAGATAAAATGTTTTTTGTGACTACTTATAACATTTTAAGTACAAGGATTTGGGAACTAATAAAGCATTATTGGAAATTCTTACATAAAGATGAATTCCTGCATAGAATTATTTCTGATTTACCCTATGTGGCTTATAAGAGAGGACATAATTTGGGGGATAAATTAGTTAAAGCTTATTTTATTTCACCGGCAGTTAGTCCTTCTATTTCCCCAGTATCTTTGGGTACTATACCCTGTAATAATTGTAATATATGTTTTCATATTATATTGAGTTTCTCTAGGATCAATGGGAAAATATTTAGACCACATAATCACTTCACATGTGATACAGCAGGCATTATTTATTGCCTGAGATGTCCCTGCAACCTTTTCTATATTGGAGGAACACATTAGAGATATTAAGAAACAGAGACTGGAAAGCCCTATAGCATTTCATTTTGGGGAAAAATATAATGATGCTAATTTATTACAAGCTACAATTTTGGAAGAAGTGTTTATTAGGAAGGGGGATGAAAGATTAATCAAAAATGTTTTATTATATAAAGAAACTGCATTTATATTGAAGTTTGACACACTAACACCAAGATGTCTGAATAGAGAAGTAAACTGGAGAAGTTTGCTTTAAATTTTTAAGAATTTGTTTAATTGATTGATTTATTAATTAAATAGTTGTTGATGATGTATAAATAGGGGAACGTGTTTTTTGCAATTTTGTACTCTCTGAAGGCTGTTGTGGCTGAGGTACTAAGTCAAGTCAGTGTAATAAATTTTATTGTGGAACTGAATCCTACTGTCATTTTTTTTATTATTATTCTGCTGTTTTACTGTTGGTTGTAATTTTGAAGCACTACCACAACCTGTTTGGCCATATAGCCCATGATCTGCAGGAGAGGACTGCCCTTTGGAACAAGCTGATCCACAGGGTAAATGATGTTGGCCTGCATAACCGCAGTTCTGAGCAGGTCCGACATCAGTTCACTGACCTCATCCACCAAGCCCGTCAGCGTGAAGCTGCAGTTGGGAGGGACCAGCTAGCCACAGGTGAGTGTCATGCCATTCAGCCCCCCCGACACATGCTGAGGAGCTCCTCACCAGCCTCAGGGCATCTGCCCACCTGCAAAGATAAGACCCAGCAGACAGCATTATGGAGGTGGGTGCTACCCACACAATGGAATGAAGAGCATGCAGGTAATGCCACAGGGCACATCAGTAGACCACTGTTGCTTAACCATCTGCATCTGTAGAGTTTAATCATGCATATGTGAGATAAAATATATATAGTCTGTTGCTGCATTGTAGTAATGAACAGATGTGCATAATCTGTAGTATTGTGGGTTTGTACTGTTGATGTACTGAAATGCTGCTCCTACCCTGTACCAATGTCACAGGTGTGACTACTGACATCACATCTCTCACACAACTATGTAGGTCCCTCTGGTATACCTCTGGGGCACCAGCCTGTAGGTGGTGAGTATGTTGTTGTTTATTCAGGTTTGCCAATACACTGGCCATGGTATGGCCATGGTATTTGCCATGCACACATTAAACACACCTACCCATAATGCATGCTGTTCATGTTCACTTATTGTTGTTGTCAACTGCACTGCATTACAGTGGTCACCATGGTGGCATATCTGAAGGGTATGTAAGAGTCCTGTAATATAGCTAACAACCTGCCATTGAAGATGTGTGCACAGAGATGAACATAATGGTGGGACAAATGGCCTACAGTAGGAATATGTTAGAAACCTCATCCTTATACAGTGCTACAACAGTGTATATACCACTATTACAATGGCAACTGTTACAGATCTTTACAACGGCATATCACAATACCAGATTCCACAACTCTTACAACCTGTAATTAGGTCCTAACATGAGCAATGAATGTTTAATATGGAATCCTATGTTAGGACAACAAATATGGGGAATACATACCTTAACAAACACTGGAAGCATATGTGTGCACACACTCCAAATAACATATTGTGGAAGCAGCTTTTGAGGTACTGACAGCATTCACACTTCATGAGTATGCACCTTCCAGCAAGTACAGGTCCTCGGTGTCACACCAAGAAATGGCCTGCTGTCTAAGACATATGTCCATCACATTTGCCCACTCAACAGAGGCAGCTGTGGCTTGCACACATCTTACAAGCCATGGAATGGATCCCATACCCAACAGGTAGCATGCAGGAGTGGGACATGTAGCCTTACCTCACCATTGCGTATACCATGGCAAACAATGCAGACAGTCATGTATGTGACGAGGAACTATGGGACAACAGTAATGTAGAAAATAAACAGATGGCCACCCAAGACAGATGACGACACATGTTGCAAACTGGTCATGGAGGCTGCCTAGAAACATGCTGCAACACTGAGGGAGTTGCAGGAATGTCTAGCAAGAACTGGCTGTGCAATACTTGTGTCGACAATCACCTGAATGCTGCATAAGTGTGGCCTATGGATTAGGGTAATCAGATGGGACAGTTGTTCCACAGGAAACATCAGCCAGGGCTCTCTACAGGTAGCATATGCAGAACATCAAAAGTCCCCCAAAGGCATGTGTTGCAATGTGTAATGGTGTACTAAGACCAAGTTCGAAACCTGCAGACAGTATCAATTAAGATACATGTGCTGCACAAGCAACACCTCACTCCACGTCAGGCCCACCATCCCCATCTGTACCTTGCTGGTACCAGTATACACCTGTATGTTTGCCATTCATTAGCAGGGACTAGGCTGGTACACATCACATGGTTTTCTGAATTTGGGACACTGCAAAATGACACTCATATGTAGCCCATAGTTATCAACCATCTGTAAAAAGGCTGAGGATAGGGAGGGGAGTCATCCTGAAGCACAACAGTGAACTGAAGCAGATATCCAAAGCTCTCTAAGAATGACTGTATCTGCACACAGTCACGGTCATGAATTGTGGCAGACGTAACCCTGATTTCACAGCAATAGTGAAGGCACTGTGTGACCTCCAAGTCTGTGCACATGAATTGACCTTGCAATCTTGCAGAGTTGTGGGACATTTGTAGGGCAGAGTGACCAAATACTGGCAAGTGCAGATGGGCCATGCTAGTATACCCCTTCCAGGAATAGTGACTGCTGTAGTACACTTAACAGTTGATGCAACAAACCATCATATTAAGGGTTTGCACACTTATGCACCCACATATATGCATCTCAGTCAGCATCTGCACAGCTAACACATTTGTTTGATACTGCATTTGATTGCACAGGTCATATGTCACATATCAGGTTTGTGTAATGCTAACATATGCAGTATTGTGGCCCCATGGCATATTAGGGAAGAGGGCACCATGTCAAGGGTGTGTACACTCCTCCTAGCCACAGTAAGGTTTGAAGGTTGTCAGTGTAAGTGTATTTTATTGGTCATACATGCACCGCTGATGATGAGATTTGCAAATCAGACATCAAGCATTCACTAATGACATCTGTCCACATATCATCCCAGGTATGTGTCAGAAAAACACATAGAGGCTGTGAGCAGCAGAGCAAACATAACTGACACACATAATACACATTCAGCAATGGTGTGCACACCTGTGAGGTATGGAGCACATTACATGCCAGGGTGCTGAACCGGTGCATAGCAATACTGTGTACATGGGTGCAGTGTGTTCCAGGGGAAGGGGCATCACCTACTAAAACAACTCATGCATCACAGAAATGCATAATGTTGGTAACAGGGATTGACTATAGCTGCAGTGCATGCTGCTGAGTGCCATATATCATGCATGTTGACAGCTAGGTAATGAGAGGTCTGTGTGTAATATCTTTGTGCAACTTCACCTGTAAGTGTGTGTGTGTGTGTTTGTGTGGGTGTACAGTTAAGCAATGATGCACAGTTTCTTGTTTTTCCCTCACAGGTGGCAAGGTGGGTCAGGGTCCCTCCTGCAGGCAAACTGATATTAGTATCCATACAGACTCTGAGAATAAGGATAGGTGTGGTGAGACACAGGCAGGGTTATCAGGGGCTGAAGCTGTGCCATCGTTTGACAACCCACTGTTATCCATCCCATCCCTGCACACAATCACATTGCCTATACATACACCATCACCAGTGGCCATAGATGATGGACAGTTGGCAGGTGGTGGCATGGGACAGGACAGTGTGGTGACTATGGCATATGTGTCTGGACATAGCAGCCATAACTGGATGCCCAGTGAGGTACCATACAGGCAGATGTACAGGGGTGCTCATAGGAGGGCTGTCATCATGCCCGTGGCAGAAGTGCCACAGCTGGTGTCACCAGACGCATGTTTCAGACTGACATGGAGGTGCAGGCACATATAGAATGTTATACCAGACAGGGTCTGAGTCTCCAGAGGGCTATTCATTCTGCTATTTTTGACAACATTCATGATCTTGCAGGTGCCCACCGTTATTTTGCAGAGGTCCTGGACAGATGGCTGGGTGAGATGGTGGGATTCCTCGACCATGGAATGTCTGTGCTTGACCATATGGCAGGAGTAGTGCAATGGCCACATGGACATAGGCCAGCACCACCAACAGGTGGAGGTCAACGTGGACATGCACAAATCAGAGCCGCTACCGTAGTGGCAGTACCAGCACCAGCACTGCATGGGAGGGCACTGTCCACACCACAACAGAGCAGACCATGTGCACATGACCCTGGCTGGTCCCAAAAGGGACCCGGATCCAGCTGACATATGTCATCATCAGGGGAGAGCACCATATCTTGGCTTGTACCTGGTAGTGCCCGTGTAACCCCTGACAGGCACAGTTCACTTGTCTGTAGCCAGAGATGGTGAACTACACATCCTGCCAGGAACGGTCTGCAGCTTTCCAACAAACCCCTGTATAGGGCGGCCACATGGCGGAAATGTGTGCATGCATATGCACATGCATCGCCAACACAGCTAGGGCAACCCCTTACCTACACACATCACATCTGCACAGCCCAATTAATAATGCCACCCCCTAACACACACACATGATGTCAAACAAATGGCTCAGCCTAGGTCTCTGGCAAACCCACAACACACCCTGTGCATATGATGATACCTGTGCCACATCCCTGTCATCCATAACATCGATTTAGGGACAGGCTAATATGGTTCTGATGCACAGGTTGACTGTACTATGGTGTACCAATGTAATGCTGTGTAACATGTTTTCAGCAGTAAAGGTTAATGCTTATATGTCAGGATATGTAGCTGTCCAGCCATGATGCATTATAGCTGTTATTAACACTGAGTGATTGTGGTCTCCCTAATGTATTCCATTTGTGTTGTAGGTGTTTATTTGTCAACAGAATGTTGGTCTGCTGTTGTTTCCTACAAGGGGTATGGCACTGTGGTGACACCTTGACTGTGCCATATCCTGGGTACAGCTGAACACAAATCACAGGTCTGTATAACAGTTACTGCACATGCCATATGCCTGATAGGTCTGAGGAGTGTATACAGGTGAGTGCATAGTTACTGATGTCAGCAGCCCTTCTACAGTGAACAATGGAAAGTGTACTGGGTGGTACACACCACATGTTTGTGTATAGCACACACATACAGAGAGGCTTTGGTGTTGGTGCAATACACAGAGAATACTATACACATGGATGTATGTACCTTTGCAAGGAATCCATTTTAGCCTATGTAATTCCACCAAGACAGAATAGGCACAACATCACATTGGGAAATAATCAGTCTGCTAGTTTAATGTCATTAATGATGGTACTGGCAGGGTATATGTCCCCTTCCCCAATGTAGTGCAATCCTCAACTTGGTAAGCATAGGTATGCTGGTGTGGGTGGCACAGCACTACCCTTTGGAGAGTGTGGGATGGTGTAGAACCACAGACAGTGTGACTGACAACTACTTAACCTGTTAACATAAACTGTACATTATTCCAGCCAACTAAGCAGGGGTATACACTCAACAATAAATGCAACGATGCTGGCTGCATCCACAAGATCCACACCCAGCTATATATACCAACCCCAGTATTGCTGTACAGATATACAGTGGGAAAGAAGGCATTTACACATCTACTACTAGTTTTGAAGGAATGAATTTCCACAAGATGATACCTGTGAAATATTAGCATTTGCCAGTCAGTTCTTGGATAGATGACCTCCTGGGACATGTATTTTCTGCAAACAGAATTAGACCCCTTAACATACACACACACTCTTACTTGGCAGCACTGGGACTAGAACCCCTACCTATGTACTTAATGCTACTAATGCGCATGGCCTTAATTGCACACACCACACAGCTTTTAGGATGAGGTGTGTCCCAGGTTACTTGCTAAGTTAAGAACATCACCAGGCCTTGTACAGTATGGTAATGGGGAATGTACTGGTTGTTTATGAACAATACATAGTGTGGCATACTTTCATATGCACATTGACAAACACACAACAGTCATACACACATCTGAGAGACCTGGGTTTATCATTGCTAACTACATTGTCAGTGTGTCCATTCTGTTGCAGATAAGTTGCACACAGCACATGCATTATTGGGCTGGATACTGTAATCTGTTACCTGTATGGTTGATGGTGACAGTGGTCCCCATACAGTGGACCTTGGGACATGTACTGTGGGTACCATGGTGTAAAGATAGTATGCCCAGCACCCACAACCCACATTGGATATTTTACTCACTGAAACCCATGAAAATACTCTGACATACCCACCATCACATATTGACCCAGGACTGCAGTACAACCCCTGTCTATCTCAAGAGTGCTACTACAGGGATATGCATCTATTGCACATGCCACAGGGTTAGTAGGGTGATGCTTTGTCATGGCTCGCCTATGGTCAGCAACATCACTATCACTTATATTGTGTGGCAAGGTGTATTGCATTAGGAGAATGTGGCCTCAGAATGCTGTATCCTACAAATATGCACACTTGCACACATACACTTGCCAGGACTCAGAGGGTAACCCATGCCTATCTACCCATTTGTACAACAGTGTTGTGCTGGTACTGCAAGCTCCAAGTAGCACATAGGTTGAAGAGTGTAACAAGGTACATGTAATGTCTTTTACAGCAGCACCCATAGCTAACAATGGCAATGGGGGTGTAGTGGGTGTGAAGGACCTCAGGGTATTATCAACTACAGGTTTACAAACACACACACACACACACACACACACACACACACACACACACACACACACACACACACACACACACACACACACACACTGTTATTTTCAGTAAAGCACGCTGACACATTTGTCAGTAATGGGGTCCATAGGTGCAGGTTTTCATAGGTGTGTACCAGGATACTGTCCATGGAGATCTGGGAAGAGTAGGGGATGTAGGTACAGTGGTATCATGCCACCTGCCATTTACCAGCAGGCCATCTATCAACATATGCCATGGGTCTGATCCTTAGGGTGAGTTTTAATGTAACATTCAATCATCTGGTTGCCTCTTGCAGAGGGCCAGTGAGGTGCTCCAGTTGACATGTATGCAACATGTATTACATAACATGGTCAGTGTCTGTCTTGGAGACCTGTACCAAGCATGTGCTGTTGACTGTGGTAGTGTAGTTGAGGTATCCATGGCATGCGGTGTGTAGAGGGTGGGGATTCCTAGCTGTGGCATTCATAACACAGCTGAGCAGACATGTCAGTGTCACTCAAGCATAGATTACCTGTAAGCAGCCAAGATGGATATCTGATATCTGCACATCTGTACAGAGGACAGACATAGATCAGCTAGCCAACTGGTTATGCATTAGGATGAATGTGTTGACAGATAAACGTCTGACACTTATAGGTATGCCATTACTACATGACAGCAGCATTCAATGATGTGTTCTATACACACAGTGGTCTACAGTTAATATCCATATGTCAGATCAATATCCAGTAGGAAATATGTAATGACACACAGCTCACACACCAAGGAGTCCATCTTTGCATGCAGGGGTGTTTGGTTCCGGTACTACAATCTACTATTACTTGGGAAGGCACTGTCAACAGAAGTAACGTAATGATACACTACACTTCAGTGTGACTGAATATAACCTGCGATACTACCCATGTATGAAGCACATTCAAATGGAACAGAGTGTTGTACAAGCCATTTATACTCAGGTGTCACAGACAGTAGACTCACACCCCTTGCTACTGTAATGACAACACATAGATGCATGTTATGTACATGGAATTAAATACACTTATTAAAGATGTCATTGCTCAGCTGTTTTATCAGACTGGAATGTGATCACTGGCTGAGCTATGCTTAGTAGGTGTAAGCATAGCTTAAATGTAAATGCTAAGCAGATTTTCACACTGCTAAACAAAGCTGAAATGGTGTAAGTGCCTATATGTTTAACCATATGTTAGCAGTGCTTGCCATCACTCAAACCCATGCAAATCCACTTAAAGCTGCTCAAAACTGCCTTAACCACTATATTGGATCAGGCAATCCCAAACAAAACTAAGACTCTCTGTACCAAAGGCAAGCGTCCAGTCTGGTGGACCCCAGCCATAAACAAGCTCTACAACAAAAGGAGGAAGCTACTACAAGATAGAGCAAAATCCTTGAAAGGTAAGACACCTTTGATCATTATAAGTAAAAACTAAGAGCTCTCATAAAATCCAAGGCAAATTTTGAGAAAAATCGCCAAGGACTCTAAAGAGAATCATAAGGCCTTCTTTAGCTATGTTAGAAACCTAGGAGGAAACTCCCAGATATGCTCAGAATTAGTTCAAAATGATGTGAAAATTACTGAACCTACACACATTGCTAACATACTGGCTGACAGGTTCAGTGTAAACTTCTCCCCCCAAAGGAGAGATATCTATTCCAGAGGATTGTAGCCCCCAAACATCTCTCACCCAGGTGTGAAGAACTGCTCACCTAAGGCAAAAACACAGCATCCATGGGACCGGATGATGTCCCCCGCTGATGTGCTTCATGAACTCAATGAGGAATTAAACCCACAGTTAGTGTTTAATCTTAGCCTCACCTCAGGATGCATTACCCAAGGTGTGGCGCACGGCGACTGTGGTCCCACTTCATAAGGCGGTGCCTCCACAGACCCTGGAAATTACCGCCCCTTTAGCTTGCCAAGCCTTATCTGCAAAGCCATGGAGAGGATCATAATGGAACTCATAAATAAAGACATAGGGAACTTGCAGACTTTGGATCCAACTCAGTTTGCGTTTGTGAAAGGCAGATCCTGCGTCTTAAACTTGGTTTAGTTTTTCGGGACAGTCAGCAAGGCCATTGATGAGGAAAGGCAGTCCATACAGCCTACCTCGACCTGGCAAAGGCCTTCACACAATACCCCACTCAGGTATCATGAAAAACTCATCAGCTTGAATGTAAACCCATACATCACAAGATGGGTTGCAAACTGGCTAAGGACAGAACCCACAGGGTCAGAGTTGCTGGAGCCATGTCAGACTCAAAGCCTGTCACAAGTGGTGTCCCACAGGGCTCAGTCCTGGGTCCACTCTTGTTCGGCATCTACTTTTCTGAAGTACAAGCAAACACAGGAGGGTTATGGCTGACAAAGTTTGCAGATGACTGCAAACTGGCGCTTATAATAAAAAACACATCTGACACAGATATCCTCCAGAAGGGCCTCACAGAAATGGATAACTGGTGCCAGAGCCATGGCCTGAAGTTAGCCAAAATGCATAGTCATACCCTTTGGGAAAAACAAGGCTACCCTAGCTACCATATAGGTGGCAATCCACTGAGCACAGAAAAGTCATCAGAGATCTGGGACCCAGGTTGACAGTAGCCGTTTGACACTCATGTTGCTAAAGTAGTTAGGAAACCTTCTATATCACCCACCTGATCATGAAGGGATTCACATCTAGATCAAGGGTCATCGCCCCTGTACTCATCACTTATTAGACCTATGATTGAGTACAATGCCCGTTCGAATGTATCTGACCAGACACCTGCTGCAGCTTGAAAGGCCCCAAAGTTCCTCACCAAAAGGATAAAGGGTCTCAAAATATGTCTTATGCTGCCCGACTGAAAGAACTCCAGCTCTATTCAGTCTCATACCGCTTGCTCAGAGGTGACCTGTGCCTGACATATAAGGCCATGTCAAACCCAGATTTGATGAATATGCTTTCACCAAAAAATCTAGATCCTCAGAACCACAAGGGCGGGAGACTTAAACCTTGACACGGTTATAAATAGAACGTGCTGGAGGGACAGATTCATCACCCAGAGACTCCCTATGCTGTGGAACAAAATCCCGGTACATGTGAGGCAGAGCACCTCTCTGGTCTTGTTCAAGAGGAATCTTGACCAATGGATGGGAGATTGCAGATATACCCCAGGGATTACTTCAGCGTCACTGCTTGACAGAGGCACAGCAAAATGATAGGCATAGTTTTTATTCAAACTAAAGGGGTGGCGAAAGCCACATAACTATGGGCTAGGCTTATAAATGCCCTTGGGCAGATAGCCTAGTATGAACCTATGAACCTATGAACCTATGAACCTATTAAAAATAAACAACCCTTGCATGTCTTGAAGACAGGACACTGTATACTATAGTCACAGCAGTTAACCACTAATCTATCACAGCTGTGAAGACGGTTGCTGTTTTTTCCAATATATCTGCCAGTGCACATACTGAATAGTATTGAACAACTGCTTTGATTTCTACAATTGTGTAGTACTTGTTACTGATATTAGTGTTGCATCAAATATGTCGTTATATCTAAATATACACATATCAGATAAATACGGTGTGATACATCTGGGAAGGTGTATACAACAGTCATGTTTAGTTTACACACAACAAGGATATGGATATATATATATATATATATATATATATATATATATATATATATATATATATAGATATAGATATAGATATCTGCATTAACTTCTTCCATTGACTGAATAGCCTAGGAGCCCCTAGTAGCTTGTGTTAAGGGCAAACCCAAGCTACCAAAATACTTGGAGCTCCATTTTACTTATCAACCAAGGACTGAATCTGAGTTGTGTGCATTGCAAGCAACTGATTAATTTGCTGCAGCAGCTCCATAATGTCACCATTAGCTGCAGATCCTTCCAAACTGCAGAAGATAAATGAAATAACAAACAACCTCCAAACTCCACAGTCTACATACTTAATCCAAAGGAAACTCTTCACACCAGCTGGTTGGAACTAATAGCAGCTTTATTCACATGAAACACACACTGGTTTAGCGCTTTCTTCCCTACTGAAGGGACTTATTCAGAACAATGCCATTTCCATAACCCAGTCCTTTTATACAAACCACACCCAACTGAATGATTGAATAATCATCAATCAACACAAATAATGCATACAAATGCCTAAAATCCATATCAAAGTCACATCAAAACATAACATAAAAACTACTTTCTGTTATTTTACATTTAAATACATATAATGACATTAACCAGAACTTTTGCCATTACACTAAAATATGCTTTAATTTCAATATACAAGCAACATTTCCATTTTTGTGAATACCAGGTGGTTGGGTGGCATTTAACCTGAGCTGCCACCTTAACTCACAGATGTCCATATGCACCTCAAGCACCCTCCCCTGAGCATCCTTAACCAACTGTTGCAAAACTAAAAATCTAAAAATGTGGTCTTTCTTCTCAAATACGTGTCTGCTCAAATCATTGGTCATTTTACAATTCCTTATGTCCAAAAGATGTTCAATAAACCTCTCCTTAAAGTGTCTACAGGTTTTTCCCACATAAAAGGTAGGGCCTGACTGGCACTTTTTCCAGGTATACCATATTTTTCCTACAACAGTTAAAATGCTGTTATGTGAATATTTATACCATTTAAATTAAAATATTCTGAGGTCTCTGCTATATTCCTCCAGCAATTCCCCATAACACATCTAATATTCCCCCATCTCCTAGAAGAAACAGTCAAATCCTCACATCCCTTGAACTCAAGCAGATTTGTAATGGATCTATCCTTTCTGTAAACAATCACAGGGGCAGACCCTACTTTTTGTGCAATGTGATGATCTTATAATAGAATTTCCCTATTGCACCTAAGGATTCCAGCAACTGCTTCAGCATCCAAATTGAAAGTTGTAATGAAACTAAGCTTCTTATTGGGATGATCTATTTTAGCTTCCTGCAAAACCTCCAATCTCAAATTGTCTCCATCTGACCTGCCCAAAATAGATTTGTAAATACCATCTGCCCGCTTTTTTATTGCTTCCTTGGCCACCTTACTCGCCAACCTACTAGGGTATCCCCTCTTTATAAACATTTGTGAAATATAATCCACCTCTCCCTTGAAGGCATCATCCTCAATCACCATTCTGGCAGCCCACATAAGCTTCCCCTTAACAATGGACTTTTTTTGTGAATAGGGATGCCAACTATCAAAATCCAGATGTGAATTTGAAAAGGTTGGTTTATGATGAATTCCTGAAATTAATCTACATTTTCCTTTATCTATCTTCAAACTCACATCCAAATAGGTGATGTGTTCCAAGCTATAATCAAAGGTAAACTTTAAAAATTATACTGTACCATTGATGTAATCAAAAAAGATTTTTAATAACA
>NC_056731.1:91585564-91643064 GCF_019279795.1 Protopterus annectens
CTGTGCAATGCTTTCCATGTATGTGATCTACATTCCATAACATGGACAGTATCTGGGTTGTGCACATGCCCAACATGCATGTTCTGTGATGTGTGGAAGTGTACTTGGGGTCTCTGGAACATGTTGTGTGGACAGATTGTTATCATCTGATGTGGCATTCCTGACCTCATGTGGTGAGACCTGGCTATGGCACTGAGGTCATGCCTACACCTACATTGACAGCATGATACACATATTCAGTGGAGTTAGTGGCATCTGCCTTACAGGGCATGTGTATAAGGCATGGTATTCCCCTTTGTGGGTCACATTTACAGACTCTACAGTTGTTGTAGATGTCCAGTGGGGAACATAGCAAAGGACCACTGTAAGCATTTATTTGCTCATTGTAGAGATGGAACAGGGTGCCATGTCCTTTTACTTGCTGGATAACACACACTCAGTCAGGAGATGTTACACATCACAGTACATTCTGATGTCAGTGTCAGTGTTGTGGTCAACAGGTATGTAGTCCACTGCAATCACACTGTGGTTACTATCTGTGGGCAATATGCATGGAACTACCAATATAGTGGTTGTTGCCTAGCCAAGTGTGTTTGTGTATGAGACATGGGTGGAGAGTGTTCTCTGAGTAATTGAAGGGTTGCCTATATTGTTCAGCAATCCATAATGTCACATGTAGGGCTATGGATTGTCTACACCAGCCTGCCTGCTGTTTGACATCTGTTGTCCTTGTAAGGTGGATATTGTGACATATAGTAGGTCCTCAATATAATAATTTAGCAAAACCCGCCCCACAATGCATCCTGTCATTACACAATCACAGCAACCTCCACACAGGATACTGATGACAAACGCACACACTTGCCAATACTGAGATTCAACCCCTTACCTAGCTATGTATTGCTACTACAGTGTACCGCATTTCTCATGTGAGCCGCAGAGTTTATTGAATGGATGTTGTCCCAAGCTACTTCTAAGGTGAGGAACATCACCAGTCCTTGTAAATACTGGAATTGGGTGATGTAGTGGGTGAGAGGTTCCCAAAAAATAATTTTACTCTAATCACACATTTACATTTGCCAGGGGTGAGGTTCAAACCTCGATCTAACAATCTTTACAGACCATTATTGTTACACATTTACTACATGCACCACTGACCTGACATGGTATAGGTTTCGCAACATATACTTGTAAGGTGGATGATATCTGCAGGACTGCTAAAACCAGGCTCTGAGATGTGTACTGGCTGTAAATGGGGACAAAATATTTACAGTACACACACAAACACTTTCCACAGGTGAGACTCAAACCAATAGCTGTGTAGTTACTGCTATTACACATTTATGGCAAGCACCACAGAGATTATACAGCTAACCCTTCTCCAAAGGTATATTTCAAGGTAGATGACATCAGCAGGTTTGCTAAAGTAGGGCAATGGGAGGTGTAGTGATTGTGAATGGCCTCAAAAGCATTACTCTCTACCCACACAGAGTTTCACAGTTGCTATGTCTGGAATTAGAACTCCAACCTAACTAGCATGTTACACTATAGCATTACACAGTTATCGCACACACCAAGGAGCTTAGAGGCTAGCTTTTATCCAAAGGTGTATTTCAAGGTGAATGACATCAGCAGGCTTGCTAAAGTAGGGCAATGGGAGGTGTAGTGTCTATCAATGGCTCAAAATCAGATTCCTACACACACAAAAACAGTTTCCCTGTCTGGGATTAGAACGCCTCCCTAACTAGTACATCATACTATAGCATTACACAGTTATTGCATGCACCACAGAGCTTACAGAGCTGAATTTTGTCCAAGGAGGTATTTCAAGGTGACTGACATCAGCAAGCTTGCAAAAGTAGGGCAATGGGAGGTGTAGTGAGTTTGAATGGTCTCAAAAATCATTGATCAATACACACACAAAGTTTCACAGCTGCCATGTCTGGGATTAGAACTCCTACCTAAGGTAGGCATGTTACACTACAGTATTACACAATTATTGCATGCACTGCAGAGCTTATAAGTCTAGCCCTTATCCAAAGGTGTATTTCAAGGTGAATGACATCAGCAGGTTTACTAAAGTAGGACAATGGGATGTGTAGTGATTGTGAATGGCCTCAAAAAGCATTATTTGCTACACACACAGAGTTTCATAGATGCCATGTCTGGGAGTAGAACTCCTACCTAACTAGAACATCACACTATAGCATTACACAGTTATTACACAAGCCACAAAGAATATAGGAATGATCTTTCTCCAAAGGGGTATTACAAGGTGACTGACATCAGCAGGTGGAGAGTGCAATGTGTATAAATGGGCCATAAACCATTCCACTGAAAACACACACACAACACTCAGTCCTGTCAAATGTAATGATGTGTGTGACTGAGTGCTGTGTGTGTGTCACTGTCTGTCTCTCTCTTTCCCACATCTCTGTTTATGTATGTTTGAACTATTATAGTGTGCTGTTCTTGGATATATGTGTGTATTCCTATCTGATGTGTGTGCAAAGTATGACTGGTGTGCAATGTCTATGACTGACAGGTATGTATAGTCCACTGTTGTTGTCAGACATGGGCTTCGTTTCTCTAAGTGTGGGAGCATGCTCAGTATGAACTTCTGTATTGCATGTGTGAGTCCATTCCAGGTAGGTTGTACTCCAGTGTTCTACACCTACAGCTAGCAACCTGTTTCTGCAGGATATCTGTAGATAGGTTGACAATATGGAGTCACAATGGACAAAGGATAGTGGGACACTGTAACTAACTGTGTCTGTGCTGCTTGTGTTACATGATTTTGGTGTTAGCAGAGATATTCAGACATATGTACTGTTTTACACTGTGATGTATTATGTCAACAACTACTGACAGATATACTTATTTGCTCGCAGTAATTTCCTGGGGAATACAAGATGAATTTTAATATTTAGTATGATGGCACTAATATATAGCTTATTAATGCCTATCTATTCTATGCTTATATATTAGTGCCATCATATTAAATATTATTTTAATATTTAATATGATGGCACTAATATATAAGCATAAAATAGATAGGCATCAATAAGCTATTGGCTAGGTTTGGATAAATAAAATATGTTAAAGTTGTTGAGCGTTTAAAAACAAGCATCCATGCATTTACAAAGTAAAGCTGTCAGTTTTAAAGCATGTGTGCTTAACTAATGGCAACGGACTAACAACAGAATAAGCAATGGTTTCATGTATTTATTATTTTTTGGCTCCAAGGGGTTTTTTGGAAAGTGCACATTGATGTATGACTTTTTATTTGTTAACTGCTTTTTAGAAATAGAAGCACTCCTTTAATTAAGGTAATTGTTTAACTGAATAATTAAACAAGGAGGACACTAGTATAAAGGCGTTGTGTTTTTGATGTATTTTGTCTGAAGAAGGGGAGGCATTGACCTTGCCAAAAGCGCTAATTAAATCTGTGTTTTTATTCATCCTGTTTGAATTATTTTCAGTTGTATTTCTTGCTCATTGGGATTTAAACATTTTTTTTTATTCTTGTATTGTGTAATTTGGCCAGCTCAGGTAATATGTGCTCCACTGTTATTATACCCACATGCATATGTTACTACATTTCTATACAGGATTGTGGGGGGGGGGGCACACCTGACAACTGTAAACATTTGCTATGACTGTACTGGCATTTCAGGTACTCTTTTGGCTTCCATTTCATTCTGTACTCTGACCTATCATGCAGACTAGAGGCATATCAGTGTAGTAAGATTTTAAGTTTTAATGACCTACATTTCAGTTTCAGACTTCTTACCCTTCAGAACTAACATCCAACTGCCTTATCTGTTGTAGTCTGTCTGTGCATGTCTGGAGGGGGCTGTTCACCATTGCCATCAATTGGAGGCCTTAGCATAGCCTTTCTTTATGGTCATCTACACCTGTCCTGCTGGCTGAAGCTGTTGTTGGGTATGTGAGCCTCACTGACATGCATGTGTGTGTCCTATGGACACACATTTGGCCCACCACATGTCCTGCAGTGGGATTTGTCACCTTGTCTAGTACTGCCTACTGTGTTGACACCAGTATTTGTTATGGATTTCATGCTGCACATAGAGGTGTCTACTATCTGCTGCCATCCATCTCAACCACCCAATTCCCTTACATGCTCACATCTGTACCATAGATACAAGTAGCAGAATATACTACTCCATTCAGCAATTGATAGGGAGAGTGACTTATCTTGTGGCTGTGCCAGTATTGAGGATGGTGGTGGAGGGCTGACTATGTCGGATGCACATAGTCCACTCCCTATACATGGTTAAGCACAGGTAGTGTCATGTTTGGCATCCCTTTTACTGTATGTGTGAGTCAGAGAGAGGTGTCCTTCCCTGGGTTCCTACCATGTCAGTATATGTGCTATGCATTGCCTCTTTGCCAAGGCCTGGGTATACTGGGCACACCTCCTTCTTCCTACAGGGGCAGGCTCAGGTTGTTCCTCCCCCAAGTCTGTGCCTGTGCTGGCCTTGGCAATGGTGGGGGGTTGTGTTGACCTGCCCTGTGCTTTTCCTGCTGCAGCTGTTTCCGCAGGATCATATTGTGTAGCATGGCACATACAATGACAATTTGTGTACATGTAGTTGGAGAGTACTGCAAGGCTCCACTGGATGTGTCCAGGCACCAGAACCGTGACTTGAGCATCCCAATCATATGCTCTATTATGATTCTGGTTTGTGTGTGTGCCTCATTATGGAGTGTGTGTGCATTTCTGATGGGTGTCATCAGCCACGGCTCCAGTGCATAACCAGCATCCCCCACTAGTTAGCCATATGGACTGTCCCCACTGGCAAATCTCTGGTACAGCTGCATCATATGCCCGATGTGGGAGTTGTGATAGCTTCCAGGGCTGCCAGCACACGCATTCATTATAATTCCCTGAGCATCGTGCATGACCTGGCAGTTGATGGAGAGGAAGCCCTTGTGGTTTCTGTAGACCCTACCCTGCTCACCGGGTGGTACTTTGATGTGTATGTGCATGTAGTCTATAGCACCCTCTACCTCAGGGTATTCTGCTGTTGGTGGAACAGATGCATATTGCTGGTCAACTCCTCATGGGTGTTGTGGAAATATATGTGCTCACCGGCATGTGCTGACATGGCATCCAGGAACTGGTGGAGTACCTTGGATGCTGATGCCTGTGAGATCCCCATGATATCCCCAGTTGGCCTTTGGAAGGTACCTGTGGCTATCATTTTTAAGCCTACACATACCTTGGTATCCACTGGGATGGGTTCCCCTCTGTTGGTTCTGTGTGTGAGGTGTGGCCGGCACAGCTCAACAATCTGCTGTAGGGGGTCCCTGTCCACCCTTTAGCACTTCATTATCACCAGCTCATGTAGCCCCTGGTAGGTTACTTTGGGTTGGTACCCTCTTCTCCTTCTCCTCACTGTGGGTTGATCATTAGCATTCTCATCCTCACCATCCTCAGCCTCTTCCACATATTGATTTATGAGAACAAATACAGCCCTTATCATTTTGTTGCTTTTGTTAGGTAAAATTTCCCTGTTTGTGCACACCAATGTTGTAGAGTTTGTGGGATAAAACAGAGGGAAAGGTGTTTTCATAGCTTATAGTAGTGTACTGGGCTGGGCTGCTGTCTGTGTAATTGGCTGATTCTGATACATTTCACCTGCCAGCTATGCTAGTTCTCCTTGATTACCTTCTTACTGCTGTTTTCCCTTCTCATTGCCTTCCTATTTAAGCCTCAAGGCACACCACATAAACCCAGTGCTCAGATGTGAACAGAGTTGATATTTCCTGGTTTATGTATTTATATATTTATTTATTTTAAATCTGGTGCTTGGCACGCACACCCGCTTAGCCAAAGTAAATACTGCTAGGTAGCTTCAGACACACCCCCTTCCTTAGTTATGCTTACCTAAGGGCAAACACGGGCCACAGAGCTCCAGTAATCTTACAGCATGCATGATACACACCCTTATGAAGTCATCTAGCTCTTAGGCTTACACCATGGTATTACTGCACCTACACGGTTGGGTGCAAGTTAGCACTGAGGGGAAATATGTGATTCAGTATCATTCCCCTCATTTAAATAGAACAGACTGCTAATGCATGGTTACAAAACCAACACTCAGCCTTCCCCTTAGCAACCACTATTCCATGGTCTTGCTGTGTTATGCATGCCATTGACTATTATGGCAAAATGATGATTTTGGTTTAAAAGCTTATGTCCAGCTTTTTTAATTATTTTTGAGCTGATCCCATTTGTGCACTGCTGCCCTAAGCTTAAACTTCCAAAATCGCCCCAAAAAAGTTATTTTTTATAATTTTGAAACTAATTTTCATGCCTATGGCCATGTATTTTGCCTTTGGCATGCCTAACCCTTATAATATATGCATTTTTATGAGCTGTCATGCCACTGTTTTGTAGTTTGCAGAAATGTATTCAGCTACTGGCTGAATACATTTCTGCAGTCTACACTATTACTGCACGGATGCCTGCTTTCTGGATCACTAATTCACCTCATTTGCATGGTTTTTACCAGCAAATGAGGTAATTAGCATACAGGGGCTGTGTCCATGCAGGAATAGTGCAGGAGTACTCGTGCACATCCCGGGAGCTCATTCCTGGATTGCACATCAGCCATATTGCCTGCTGCAGCTTTTGCACTATTCCTGCACCCTGCGCAGAGCTTGCTGAATCCTATGGATAGTCTCCTAGGTCTGTTAGCTAAGGTGATTTTATCTGGACTAATCCTTTGGACTCTGTTTCTTGTTAGTACTATCAACATCTTGCTCACAGGTGGTATACCAGATTTCACTTGAGCCCACTGGATTACCTCTGATTTAAGTGGGGATAGAGATATCATAGGAGTGATACATAAAGGGGCTATATTGTTAAGAAAAATTTCTAGGATGTTTCAGCCCTTAGTAGGCTGAATTGCTATTTTTCTAAGCATTATCATTTATTACATTCAAAAATATTTCGGCATACCCATCTTTCGACGTATAAATGCAACATTTAATCAATGGTTAATTGAAATCATCCATTAAATAAGTTATTCTTTATTGTGAATATTTCAGCAAGTATCTTTAGTAATCACTCACTTTTGTCTGGGGACATAAAGTAAAGCATGACATACTTTACCTTAATTAGTCAACAAATTCATAGTTTTAAGAAAAGTTAAAATTCAAAAAGTTTGGTCTGTGGTTCTCTTGGAATTTGTCTAGAGATAAAATGGTTTCTAAAAACATGAACACACACACACACACACACACACACACACACACACACACACACACACACACACACACACACACACACACACACACACACACACACACACACACACACACACACACACACACACACACCAGTTTTCTTCAGGTCTGAGTAATGGTAAGAACTAAATTCAGGCAAAGGAGGGAGTACTAATGAAATCAAGTCCCAGTCAAGACACAGAAATCAATGTGTCAAAAGTGAAACTGCCACTTAAACTAATCCTGAAAACACACTATGGTTTCAAAGTATTCTGCCCTTAGAAGAATGCATATGATTGATGCTGCAATGACTAGCATATCTGCACAACTAAACTTAGTTTAGTAGGACTGTGTAAAAGTGAATATCTCTTTGCTTTATCAGCAGATAGGGCAATAAACAAAATATATAAATAAATGAGAATGAACTGTAATGCAGGATATCTCACTCACTGTACCTGGTCACTTTAGATCGGCAGTGCCTGGGAAATTAGCATGATAGATTTTTTACTTTCTAGTAGTACAACTGGCAATAAAGTTATAATAATGAGTGATACAGCACAGCTAGTGCAGGCTGCTTCAAATGTTTGCAATGTTCCTGTTTCTGTTACGGTTCTTGCATGTAGAACTAATAATCATAATAATAATCATAATAATAATAATAATAATAAATGTGTTTTAGTTAATCTTTAACACTGGCTACATATAAAAACAAACAATTCTTGATTCATACTGTTTTGAACTTTCTCCCACTTTAAATTAAAATAAGTTTGCAGCCCTCATTTCCTGAGTTCAGTGCTTAACTGCATACATGCACTTAAGCCAATATAATGTACTGTCCCCTAAATACAATTGATATGCTGTCCCATGTAAATCCTGATACAAAATATGTTCACAATCAGTTTGTATGAGAATCCTAATAATCTGCATGCACAAATGTACTTCAGAATGTCTGCTTCTGAAAGTTGAAAAGGATTACATCTGTAAAGGAATTACATATGTTCTAAAGTCCCCTGTCACAATGCATAGCAAATAACAGTATTAGTTGTTAGATAACATCCATGACATGTGATATTCCTTGTCCCTTGAATGCACATAATGCTAGTTTGTTGCATTATGAGAATCCTTTACTCGATACTGTATTTTAACAACTATAGGAATAACTACTACACTGCAGTGTGATTTGCAGAAACATTTTCCCTAATTCTACACAGTAAGGCAACAGGTAAGTTTTTGAAATTAGGTACATCTCTTAAAATGGCTCTGACACAATTTGCAGGTGACCTTAATAGCATGTGTCAACAACAACATTATTTACTGAGGAAGCTTTAAGTATATGCATTGATAGTAGCCCTTACATTCACTTCTAATTAAGTAGAATCTTAAAAGATGTGTAATGACTATTTCATTAATGTGCCATATTTCATTGTCTAAAATAAGAGTATGCAGTCACTCTACATATGTATGCCCAAAGAATAATAACTTTAAAGTTCCAGTTATATCAAAAAAGTATTCCTAATGGATGCCCATGGGGAAACCTGTCATGTTAAATAATATCTATGATGTTCATACTGGAATACAGAAGCAAAAGGACAAAAAAGAAATCTGGTAATCGACTAGTTTAAAATTAACAATAATTGTCCTCCTTCTATACATTTTTTATATATAGTTCTACAGTAAACTTCATATGATATGATATGCGAGGTTAACAATAATCAAAAAGAAAACAATATCAGCTTTAAGATAAGATATATATCTGGAGACATAACACTTGCAGCTAATTTAAAATATTCTAGAATGCTTCTCCTTCTGTCATTTTAAACAAAAAACCAAAAAAGCAGGAAACAAACAAGCGAACAAAGCTCCAGTCCACCAAGAACACAAGCCCAAAGTTCATAGCGTTTTATTAATTTTGCACAAGTAAAAGCAGCGTTTTATACAAACACAGTGTGGCTTCTTCAGAGGAATTTTTAAAAGAATACAAAAGTACCTCCCTTTTATAGGAGTTACTAATTACTTAATTAGTAAGCTTAATTGAAGAAGCTTAGTTAAAAAGACAGACACAAAAAAAAAACCTCGCCTGCTGTTACATTTACCCTTAAAAAATTGCATTCAAAGTGCAATAAACAATTATTTTGCACATCAGAAGCATATGTTAAGCACTCTAAACAAAATAAAACATATAAGTAATCTAAAACAAGAAATATATGTAATAACAATATATCAAAAAATGTGTGTAATATAACAAATAAAAAATGTTTCTAAAGGGACAACCCAATTCACTCTAGCTAACTTCAGGCAATAAGGAAACCCTTTTGTAATACCATAAAAGAAGTCAATAAATCATTTTGTGTATAGTCAGTATTTATATTCTCCACTTTTAAGTATTCTTAATGTATATGAACTATTTAGTCAGATACATTATAAGATTGCATTCTAGGTAGAGTAAGTTTGTGCAGTTAGTATTGCTGCAATTTCTAATTTTTAGTTATTTGACTTCTTTTATTGTATTACAAAAGGGTTTCCTTATTGCCTGAAGTTAGCTAGAGTGAATTGGGTTGTCCCTTTAGAAACATTTTTACATTTTTTATTTGTTATATTACACACATTTTTTGATATATTGTTATTACATATATTTCTTGTTTTAGATTACTTATATGTTTTATTTCGTTTAGAGTGCATAACATATGCTTCTGATGTGCAAAATAATTGTTTATTGCACTTTGAATGCAATTTTTTAAGGGTAAATGTAACAGCAGGCGAGGTTTTTTGTGTCTGTCTTTTTAACTAAGCTTCTTCAATTAAGCTTACTAATTAAGTAATTAGTAACTCCTATAAAAAGGGAGGTACTTTTTGTATTCTTTTAAAGAATTCCTCTGAAGAAGCCACACTGTGTTTGTGGCGAAAACGCTGCTTTTTACTTGTGCAAAATTAATAAAAACGCGTTAAGGAACTTTTGGGCTTGTGTTCTTGGTGGACTGGAGCTTTGTTCGCTTGTCATTTTAAACAAGCAATAATGCCCGACAGGGTGTGTGTTAATGTGTAATTAACGCCTTCCGAGGGTTGTTATGAAGCCTATTTTAGAGCCTTTGTCCCCCTTTATTTTAGGCTTTATCCAGACTTCTTCAGCTGAAAGGTGCAGAGGTATGCAAACATCTTTACTGTTGCTGCTGCCAGTAGTCATCTCACTCACTCACTCTAACACACACATACCTCTGCTTCAGAAAAATGCCTGCTAACAAAAATCTTGTTATTCTAGCAACTGTCTAAGTTTATAAGAACATTATTTAAAATCTGTTCCAATTTTTAGCCATATGTTTCCTCATTATTTGTGGCTCTGTCCAGATTTGTTCTGCTGAGAGGTATGGTCGAGAGGTACGCAAAGCTCTTATGTGATGCTGACAGGGATCGCTCAATTGCTCTCACGTTTCACTTTCTGTCTCTGTCACACACACACACACACACACACACACACACACACACACACACACACACACACACACACACACACACACACACACATTTTTTCTGATTAATTTATTTTCGATCATTTCTCTCTCTCTCACTATCATACACGTATACACTCTCTCTCTCTCTCTCACACACACACACACACACACATACTTTTTATTTTACACTCTCTAAACAGAAAAAGCGCTGCTTAGCGAGTGTAAAATAGTAGCTCAATCGATATCTCTTTCACACTCATACATGCATACACTCACACACAAACACATTTTTTTTTTATTTTACTTTAGTTTTTTTTTACATTTTACATTCACTAAACAGCAGGAAGTGCTTCTTATCGAGCATAAAATAATGGCATCCATTAGTTGTTTTTCTGCCTGAGCTTCATGGCAGCTTGACATGCTGCTGTGAAGCAGTGGACTTGTTTTTCAGCAGACATTACTTGTGCTGGGGAACACTCGTTCTCCAGTCAGGGTACCGATGTACAGTAATCCCATTCTCTAATAAATAGTAAGCCAAATGCAATGTTAGCAAAATTAAAGTGTCATGTCATGCTACTATGTCATATTAAACCAGAAGACTTAATGAAACTCTAAAGATTAATTTGAATACACAAATGAAATTCCACATGCTAGGATTTCTAGCTGTAGTATGTCATGCTTTACTTAATTGGCAGTCAATAGAGTCACACAAAATGATCAGTGGTATTGTGACCAATAAATACGTAGTCTGTCTTGATTCAATTCACCTTCTGCTGCATGAGTAGAACCTCAGTCCATCCGGTACACATCCTAGATCTCTAGTTGCAGTTTGTTGTCTAGATGTTTTCCTGTCTCTTTCCTTTGTTGGATATTCTCTCCTCTAATAATAATGACAGAGATTCCAGAAAAGACAGCTGCTTAGATCCTGAACTGTAGACAAGGGTTAGATGAAAAGAAGATTAAAAAACTGTTTTAACAGAATAAAAAATGATGGAAGAAAAAAAATTAGATACAAAAACAGCTGGAAGTTTTCAAGCAACCTCAGAAGAAGAACAGTTATGCAAACTGTTCCAGACTTTGATAGGTATAAATGCAGATGTGAGAATAGTGAGGGAAGCAGTTAGAGAACAGCAAAAAGAAATATACGTCCAAGTTTGTAAGATGACTAAGCAATTATGTGATTGAAACTCCAGCTACACAACAAAAGGATAAGTAAAATGAAAAAAAATTAAAAAGCCTAACAGGGAGTCTAGATGACTTGAAGAACAGATCAGGACAATAGAATATATGCATAACTGGTATATCAGCACAGATACAAGAATCAGAGCTAGAAACAATTTCAACGGCCTGCTATAAGCAAGACTTCACTTACTTTAACAGCAAGGGGTGATGATAAAATACATACACAGGATCAAGAAACAGGAAGCTAGCAATGGAAGACAGCCACACCAATCACACACACACACACACACACGCACACGCGCACACACACACACACACACACACACACACACACACACACACACACACACACACACACACACACATACACACACACACACAGACACACACACACACACACACACACACACACACACACGCATGCATGCACACGAACACACACTAGTCTTGTTATACAACTACAAAAATCAACCACAAAATACTGAGACAAGTAGAAACACTGATGTCTACTCCGTTTCATGGGAAGCACACAGATCTGGTCAAAGACTACTCAGATGCCTTGTATATATAATAAAAAAGAAAAAGATGGTTCATTTTCTACCACTACTCAATGCCATCAATATGCAAAGAATTATTCAATATCCCCATGTTGAAAATCCTCTGAATAAGGGAAAGGATTGGCCTGTACATAAACAAGGACATGGAAAAAGTTGTAAGTAATATAATAGGTTCATAGGTTCATAGGTTTATACTAGGCTATCTGCCCTAAGGCATTTATACGCCTAGCCCAAATTTTTGTGGCTTATGCCACCCCTTATATGAAAAAATACTGTGCCCATTAGTTTGTTGTGCCTCTGTCCAGCAGTGACACAGATATGATTCCCGGGGTAAACCTACGATCTCCCATCCACAGGTCTAGATTTCTCTTGAACAGAGTCAGCGAGGTGCTCTGCCTCACATGGACCGGGATTTTATTCCACAGCATAGGGAGTCTCTGAGTGATAAATCTATCCCTCCAGCACGTCCTATTTATAGCCGTGCTAAGGTTTAAGTCGCTTGCTCTAGTGGTTTTGGTGGATTTGGATTTTTGAGGTGGAGCATGTCCATTAATTCGGGTTGGACATGGCCTTGTATGTCAGGCACATGTCACCTCTGAGCAGGCGGTATGCGACTGAATAGAGCTGGAGTTTCTTCAATCTGGCAGCATATGACAGATTTTGGAGTCCTTATCCTTTTGGTGAGGAACTTTGGGGTCTCTCCAATTGCTGCAGATGTCGGGTGAGATACATCCCGAATGGGGCATTGTACTCGATCATTGGTCTGATAAATGACCTCACTAGATCTGGATGTGAATCCCTTCATGATCAGGTGGGCAATGTAGAAGGTCTTTCTAACCACTTTAGCAATGTGAGTGTCAAAAGAAAGGCCACTGTCAACCTGGGTCCCCAGGTCCCTGATAACCTCTTCTGTGCTTAGTGGATTGCCACCTATATGGTAGCTTGGGGTTACCTTGTTTTTCCAGAAGGGTATGACTATACATTTTTTGGCGTTTAACTTCAGGCCATGGCTCTGGCACCAGCTATCTGTTTCCGTGAGTCCCTTCTGAAGGATATCCGTGTCCAATGCACTTTCCACTATGGCCCAGTTTGCATGTCTGCAAACTTTGTCAGCCAAAGTCCTCCCATGTTGGCCTGTACTTCTGAGAAGTAGATGCCAAACAATAGGGGGCCAAGGACCGAGCCCTGTGGGACACCACTTGTGACCGGCTTGGACTCTGACACAGCGCCAGCAACTCTAACCCTGTGGGTTCTGTCCTTAAGCCAGTTTGCAACCCATCTTGTGACATATGGGTTTACATTTAAGCTGGTAAGTTTTTCTACAATACCGAGTGGGGTATTCCTTTGCAAGGTCAAGGTAGGCTGTATGGACTGCCTTTCCCTCATCAATGGCCTTGGTGACTGTTTCGAAGAAGTCGACCAAGTTCAAAAGGCATGATCTTCCCTTGACAAAGCCAAACTGGGTCGGGTCCAATGTCTGCAAGTCCCCTATATCTTTGTTTATGAGCTCCATTATGATCCTCTCCATAGCTTTGCAGACTAGACTTGTTAAGCTTATGGGGCGGTAATCAGAAACAATAATTCAAGGTACTTATTTAGCAAGCCAGAAATTGAGTGGCAGCAAGGCTTATGCAGGCCCAGGGCGGACCGTGAAACACAATATGAAAAGAGAATATGTAACTCGCACTGAAGCACCATCGGTAAAAAGGAGTAAACAGGAAGAAATGTTAAGATGCCATATGACAATAGGGTGGAAGGTGGAACATCAGCAAACAAGGAAATACATTCAAAACCATGTGGAACTGAAAAAAATGGAACAAGAACAGAAAGGCAGACAAGGACAGAGCATGAGAAAGATGTAGAAGAACTTGTAACCGGACAAATAATAAGACAAAAAAAAAAAAAAAAGATATGGGCAATGGCAGAGGCAGGAGCAGGGAGAGGGGCAGAAGAGAAAAGTGATGGTAACAAAGAAGATGGCAAGAAAGCATACTTAATTCATCAGGAGTTAAAGGTGCACAGTGGTAGACAAACAAAGATCTCTGAAAGATGGACTGTTTTCACAGTACAGGAACTCTATAAAAGAAGTTGTACAAGTTTGATGAAGATAATCAGAGAGGAAGACAGATGGAGACAAGCAATAAAAAATGAGAGACCTCATCAATTGGAAATAGATATAAAAGAAGTGGAAAAAACTCAAGCAGATCTAAATGTAAAGGGCACAAAATATAGATGCAGGTAAGTGGAAATGGGACATCTACTTTGACAGTAAAAGAAGATCTGAGAAAAATAGGAAACATAGAAAGGAGAGGAGGACATAAATAAAGTAACCTGAAGATGCAGTTTGCAAACAAGAAACAGTTTAGCACAAAAGGGGAAAGATGTAATAGTAAAGGTCATTAACACTGAAGCTGCACAATGGACCACAAAAGGCATAGGGGATTTTAAAAGGAAGGATGGTAAGCCCCTTTTTCATTACTGTATGGAAAAGGTCAACTGGAAGGAGAGAGAGAGAGAGAGAGAGAGAGGGAGAGAGAAAGAGAGACAGAGAGAGAGAGAGAGAGACCAATGAGGAAGAGAATAGAGGGAGAATGAAATGAACTGAGACTTTAAAACAAACCATGAACTCAGACTTTAGAAAATGACATGGACTTAGAAGAAAAAGCATGTGATAAGAAAGAGGGGGTTAAAACTTGAAAGAAGAAGGAGTGGAAAGGGGATATTTAATCATGCCAGCAGTTGTAAACACACGATTTGCATTCAGCCTTTTATAAAAGTGCAGCAAAGGAAAAGAACACAGTACTAAAATCAATAAGGATATATAACAGATCCCCCCAAAAATAAGGTAATGGACAAAGTGTACTGAATAAGAAGAAGACATAAAAAATAATAGGGCGGTCCCAAGTATAAGGTAGCACGTGCCCCAATATACAAGAATGGCAATCAAGTTTTAGGATGGGAGGGGAATGGACACTGACAAGAGACAAAGCATGCCACATCCTGCCAATTGGGTAGGTCACGGAGTGGAAGTCCTTGTATGGCAATAGGGAGGGAATGGAATAAATAGAGAGACTCAACTGAGAATAAAGGTGATGACATGGAAAACAAAGGGTTTCACATCCTATCAAGAGGGAATAAAATACATAAGATGTTAAAAAAAAATGCAAGAGGGGCATCCTACTGCTACATGAATACAAGCTGATACTGAGAGAAGGAGAGAAGATACTATACGCTGAGTACCAGAGATGCGGAAGAAAGATAACAAGATGGAGGAAGTGATAAAAGAAGGGGAGTAATACTATTTAGAAAGCAATTACATGTAAGAGTGGAGGTAGTAAAGAAAGCAATAAAGGCAGATGGAATGTTTGACAAGAAGTGAACAGAAACAATTGGAAAAGTAGGAAACAAATAATCCCCCCCGGGGGGGGTGTTCTACATGGAAATCTTGGAGGAGTGGACCAGACTAAAGAAAGCGGTGCAGAGATTAAAATGGGGTTTTAGTTTTACTATTAACATTAACAGAGACATATTACTTCACAATGAGAATCTGAATGGATATTGAAACAGGACTTAGAGTAAAATCCTGACAAAGGATAAGGTTATATGGAAGGGACTGCTACACAGACTGGGGAGCATACATTGTAAGCAAGCAAACTAAACAGATACCTATAGAAAAAGAAACTACTAGGGATAATGAAGAAGTTTAAAATCTAGGAGAGGCAGAAATCAGCAAAAGTAGAACATTTTCAAAGTTATAAAAAGGGATATTTTAGTGCTGGTATCAATAAAAGTGTTTTTTGCAGTCCCACTGCTTCTGATGTGTTTTTATGCATTTAAGTGGATTATTCATTGTTGTTTAAGTTATTTATTTTTTTTTGTTTTGTTTGTGACACTTTGGTGCATTTTCTGTGTTTTGTCTGAGATTTACAGTTACACCTAAATTCAGACATTTATTGAAATATTGTTACTGCTGCATAGCTTTTAAAGTGGATAGCTAAGCATTATTAGTTAGAAGTGCTAACATGCAAACATTTTCTGTCTATCACCTCCTCAGTTGTGTTTGTATCCTTGGCTGTAAGAAAAGATAGTAAGTTAATGGAGAGTAGTTTGTCTTTTTTGATGCTCTGTACCAGGAAATTGTTACTCTGAGTGGTAGCAGACCTGGTTGCTCTTATATAAAATGACAACTCCACCTGTAACATTCTACAGCCTTTCTAATTATATAATGACGGTAATTTATATTCAAAAATGTGAAGAATGATTGGTTATTTGGCTATAGGTGCTTGTTGTAAATTAAGCATTGCCAATCCAAACTAGCTTTACACCATAAATCTTTGCTGCTGTATGTTAAAAATGTTATCCTACCATATTCTTAAAACTACTAAACAGAAAAAAATAAAGTCAAGAAACTAATGCCGTATTAAAAAATAAAACAAAAAAACCCAAAAAACAAAAAAACTTTACTTGACCAACAGCATCCCATTCCAAAGCAATATTTAAAAACCTAAAAAAAATCATGGAAAATGGCTAATGATTTCTTAATCTACACAAACATCTGAATATAGAAAGCTGGATACATGAATTCTTCTGTCTCAGTTAAATACAGATAGATAAATAAATAGACGGATAGATAGACAGGTGGATAGATAGAGTAGTTCCTACTGTAGTATACCTGAGTATTGCACAGGTGTCATCATGCGCTCTGAGCAGCACATGGCTAAGCCACCCCTGGACACTGTTTGTTATGGATAAGAGCTGGAACAGAAAATTAGGTTTTAAATGCAATGCAGTTAATTAAGTGGGCAGTTTTACTCCTGGTTGTCTTTGGTCATGTCAGTGTTATGTTTCTTAACAAACCATAACAGCTGTGAGTAATCCCAGCTCAACCTAACCCAAATTTGATATTTCGGTAAATAACAGAAAACCCTGAGGGGTAATACTGCTACCATCTTTTTCAGTTTTAGCCATGTTTTCATTATGGCAAAAAATCATCATCATCATCATATGGTAAATATCTGTCCAGCAATGAATACTCTGTACTTTGTTCTGAACATTTTCACTGTTAATGATAACCACTTTTGGTGTTTTAAACCCAGTTATTTTGTACCAGGACAGAAGTTAATCTGATTACAAGAAGGCCTGGACCAGCACCTGTATATCCCAAGATGAAAAAAAAAGGTCAATATAGGAGTGAATTGTATGATGTCAAATTAAAATATTTTAGTATTGTGTGGAGATGTTTGATCTGAAATGGGTATAGTAAATCAAATGGTTTCTAATCATAAGTAATTGATATGACTGGAACACTCTTTGATACCTACATAGACACTGACAGTCTCAGTATTGCAACAGGTAGCCCACTTGTCCTCAGTATAAGAAAAGCAAGATGCTATGGGTTTTATTCCCACTTCAGATGATTGGATTGGTGACTGCAGTAAGTATTAGGGGAATGCTGCACTCCTAAATGTGCCATGCTATGGAAACATTTTTAAACTCAGGTCTCTGCTTGGGATAGTGGGAGCTCTGGTGAATGCAAAACATCCCATGGTACCTATTAAGGTTGTTGGAATTCTTCTTTATTACTGCTTCAGTTAATATGCCTTTTCTTCATTGATTGATTAAAATAACTGGTGTTCACAGATTTAGCACTTGTATGATCTACATTTCTTTCTAGTAGTGAGAATTATGCTGGTCTACCTCAGATATCAGGCACACATAACATTTTCAGTCATCATCAACCCTCTTTTTCCCATTTCTACATGGGATTAGGTTGCTGCATCTACTGTCACCATCATTCTTGGTTCAATGCCACTCTCCTACCTTCTTCAACAGTCATGCCAGACTGTTACAGGTCTTCTGTCTCACAATCCACCAATCTCTGTGCTGGATGTTCTCATTTCCTCTTACCTTCTTCCTGTCTGTCACAAATCATCTTCACCATAGGATCATAGGATCACAACAAGTTACTAGGCTATTGACCCAGAGGCCCTTATAAGCCTAGCCAAGAGTTTAGCTCATGTATAGACAAATCAGCAACTGATGCCTCTGTCCAGCAGGGACATGGGTGGAATCCCAGGGATGTATTTTCTATTTTCCATCCAGTTATCCAGGTTGTGCTTAAAAAGGGATAAAGAGGTACTCTGCTTGATGTGGAGAGGGAGTCCATTCCACAGATGGGGGAGTCTCTGGGACACAAATCTGTCCCACCAACAAATCCTATTGATGTCACAGATCAGGTTGAGGCTGTGTGTGTGGGTTACTCGAGTGGAGCCTGACTTCCGGATATGCAGCAGTCCCATCAAGGCAGGGTCTGAGATCACCTTGTATGCCAGACAGAGTTCGCCTCCAAGGAGTCTGTATGAAACAGAGTAGAGGGCTAGGGCTTTTAGCCTGTCTGTGTATGGTAGATTTTTGAGGCCCTGGATTCTCCTGCTGAGGAACCTCTGTGGTCTCTCTAGCTGCTGCATGTGCTTTACCAGGTACATGCTGAATGGGTATTGCACTCAATAATGGGCCTTTTAACAGAAGAATAGAGGGATGTTATGACCTCCTTTTCCCTGGATGAGATACCCTTACTTATGAGGTGGGCCATGTAGAAAGCTTTCCATAAAATGGAAGCAACATAGTGGTCAAAAGTCAGGTTGCTATCAATCTGGGTGCCCAAATCCCTCACAACTGATTGTGGGCTTAGGATGTTCTTATTAATGTGATAATTTGTGGGGATGTCACTCCCCCCAAAGTTGATGATGATACATTTTTTTGTTTTCAGTTTGAGGCCATGTTTCTGACACCAGTCATTTGTTTGGGTGAGACCCTCTTGGAGGATGTCCATGTCATTAGGGGAATTTATGACAGCACCCAGCTTGCAGTCATCTGCAAACTTGGTCAGCCATTGCCCACTGTTTTTGGCCTGTACCTCATATAGTCTTCTGGTTTCCTGCACATATGCCTGAACCCCAGTAATTTGTTCTCTTTGACATTCATTGCAATTAGAGCTACATGGGCTTCTGGTCTGATGCTCTCATTTCTTTGTCTGTGCCATTGTGTGCCTCTTACCAGCCATCTCAGGCATACCATCTCTGTTACCTTTAGTGTCTTCAACTGTTCTACATTCGGTGGCAATGTTTCTGTACCATACAGTAGCACTGGTTGCACAACTGTTTTGTACACCTTACTTTTCATCTTCTTTGGCTATCATCTGTCACATACTATGTCTGATACTCTGTGATAGTTGTTTTGACTGCAGCCCCTCTAATTCTAGCTTTGATCCACCTTATTCAGACTTTGCAGTTGCTAACCCCCTCTCATAGATACTTGAAGTTTTAAACCTGTTGCACTGTTTCCCTTCTATCTCACTTTATTAGCTGCTTCTGATTCCGCCAATTTGTGATTTTAAAACTGACTTATTTGTACTCAGTTTCATCCTTTGTGCCTTCAGTTTTGCATTCTATTCCCCAAAATGTTCACAGTCACCTAGACAAAACATTTATTAATTGTATTATGGGGGAATCTGCAAATCTGCAGCAGCTATGTTATCTGATATTCTGATGATAACAGTATGCTTGCAATAGTTATGGGGAAGCAATGGACAAGGTATACAGCTCTCTAAAAGTCACTGAAACATTCATCTCCTTTCAAAAATGTATGCCAAAATTAGTTTGAAACCCACAGCTTAAGTACACTTCGAGTCATGAAACATGTACCCAAAATTGGTAACTTTTTTTAAAGATGTAAGAATTCTGAAAATATATATATATATATATATATATATATATATTTGCAAGGGACATAATCCAACCTGCTATCCACTTCGCCTTGTTATTCTCACTCTGAAGTTACTGAACCCCTGTGAATCGGAGAGCAAGCATAGAGTGTGAAAATCTGTCTTGCACAGTCTCATAGTGGTGAGGTTACAGGCTTGGTGAATATCAAAGCTACTAGATCAGTTGAGCATAAACAACATAGACATGGATGAAGTGAGTGAGAGCAAATGAGCAATGACAGCCTTGATCATAAATGCTTAAGCAACTCTGATGTGAACAATCATTTATCAAATATAGAGCATGCAAGCCCATGCTTTAGTATTTACTTGCATCTGACCTTAGCAGGCAAGTAGGCGCATTTTTCCTCATAATGTTCTTGACTTCATTTAAGGGAAATGTATTATTAGGGGTGAATTAAAGTTTCCCTACCTAAAATTCTACTCATCTGTATAAATCTGAGGTAACATGAAAGGTAACAAAAAATCTGCCCAGAACAGCTATGTTTCATTGATTTTAATAATCATATAAGGCACATTTCTCTCCACTTCATTCGTTGCTCTCATGTGTATGTTTATCCAGCTGTGTGACATAGAGATAAAGCCTTGACTACTGTCCAGCTACCTCTAGCTGAATTAATGGGTCTGGTGTTGATGCACTTAGGAAAAGAGAAAGTGGAGTGTCTGCCCACCTTTATGTGGGGGAGTATTAAGTGTAAACCATACAGTAAAATCCCCAGTGGAGACCAGGGTTTAGAAGAAGTGTTTGCCTCCATTTTACTTATTTATTTGTTCTTTTTTAACCAAGTTAGTCCCAGTAGGCTAATGGTCTCTTTTCAAGGGAGACCCAAAGTAGCATTTATACTACAATGGGAAATTTGGCCAGGGCATCTGGGAACTTCCCCTACTGTTTTCGAGTAGGGGGATGCAACTGTATGCAGCACGTTTTGCTTCCTGCTTCCTGTATAGAAGTGAAGGTGGTTCAGAGAAACAGGACACAGGCACAAGCAAAAATGAAGGGTTACTTGACGATATATTGTTGGAGATGGTGGAAGAAAGTGAACCAGAAAATGGAAAGGATTTGTCCTGGGGAGAAATGATGGATAAAATACATAAGGAAGAAGGGCAGCAGAGAGAGAATATGCAGATGAAGAAGAAATCATATGCTGAGACGGTGAGAGAAGGGATGCATGGTAAGCAAGTAGAGAAAGAAACAAATGTTAGAAGAATAAGACTATTTAAGGTTCGAACTGAAAAGAAGAACCATGTTCCAATGGATAGATACAAGTTATGGGATGAAGTCATTAAGACGCTTGGGATTAGAATAAATGAGTTAAAAGCATGTATACATATTAACAAAGAGACTTTTTCAACATTATTTTTGAGACGGGACACATCATGGAATGGTTTATAGAGTAATATGAAAAAAAGAAGAACTGGAACTTATATGTCTTTAAGCCCTCTTTTAGGGAAACTAAGAAAAAATAATATTCAATTCTGAACTGAGATTAATAAAGAGCCTTTAAAAAAGCATTTATTAAATCTTTGTAATGATTTACTGAATTTATCGAAAGTGTACGATAATAGAAGTTTACGGACTGGGGCATGGACTTGTAATGTGATATGGAACGGGAAAATGATTTGGTTGTACATATTACAAGTGTTATTAATGCTGAAGGAGATAGAGGTTTTGTGGAAAAACAGATAATTTAATTAACAAATGTGAGAAAAAATGTTTTTCATGTGGGGGTTTAGGGCATGATGCAAATGATTTTGAACTTAAATGTTATAAATGTAAAAAAGTGGGGCATTTGAGGGGTGTGAAGATAAAGAAAATAAAATCGTTTCAGATTTATCAGAGAATGTAAGACAGCAAGGTAATAATGGCAAAGTGAAAGAAAATGATGCAGAAGAAAAGAAATGCAAAAAAAGAGAGCAGCAGTACCGATATGGAAAAAATAACTCAAAAAGATAAAGTGAAAGGTGATTTAAATCCAGTAGATATTGAAGAAGAAAAGTCAAGTTTAAGTGAGAATGATGATATTAAATGGAATATAGTTAAACAAAAAAGAAATCCATTTGAAAAAAGAGTGAGAAAAAGGAAAAGGAAAACATTTAGAATCTCACAAGGGATAATTGGCTAGACTTAAAATGGCTCACAAGGGCAGTTAGCTTAGTAATAAACTATGAACTATGAGCTATTAAGAAAAAAAAAGGGAAATGATGAATGCATACTATTATTTAAGGCAGAGTTATGTTAATAAAGTTTTGCATTAAATGTGAATAATTTTAAAAAGTTAAAAGGAAGGATAGGGATTTTGGATTGGTGTAAAAATCCATATAATGATGTTATAATACTACAAGATATTAGAAGATATAGATTTTTATCAAAAAATAGAAGGATACAAAATAGAAGTGGGGTGGAAAAAAAATGTAATATGGAATTTTGGGAAAGAGACCTGCTTAGGAATACTTATATTATACAAAGATACATAAGTGTTGGATGTTACATTTGTCATAACAGGTAGAATTAATGTTATTGACATAAGATGGAAAGAACACGTTAAGATAATTATTGCATTATATGTTTCTGTAGTAAAAAGGGAGACAAAAGAGTTGTTTAGAAAGCTAGGCAATATGTAGCAGTTCATATGGAGATAATTGTAGTAGGGGACTTTAATTGCAATCTAAGACAACCCCAAAAATGGCTTATGATGTTAAAGTAGTAAAGGCCATTATAAAACATGGACAGTAAAAATATAGAATTTAGAGACTTGGTCATATAGAGGAAGAGAGAAAAAAATAGATTATTTTTTATTATCAGAAAGTTTAGTAGCAGTCGCACAATAAGTTTTACTGACAGAGTTTTCAGATCACAGGGCAATATGAATTATGTTAAAGGGAAATCATGATTATATAAAAAAGGGAAGGCATAACACAATAAATGAAGTAAAATGGGATGATAAAGGCAGTAAAGAAGTCATGAGACTATGGAAAGGTCATGTAGATGTAAAAGAATTTTACAAAGATTGGTCAGAATGGTGGGTAAATTTTAAACTGAAATAAAAAAAATGGTAGGTGAAATGGAAAAATGAGAAAATATATAGGAAAACAAATTGTAAGAATTTACATAAATATATGATTGATTTCATAGAGAAGAATGATGAGAACTTCTTTATCAAGGAACAGAAAATATATGAAATGAATAAGAACACACAGCATTTATTGTATAAACAAAGATATTTTTTGAAAGGAAAAAAGAAGAAATTGAAGTTATGAACCTATGAACCTTATTTAAACATAATAATTAAAGAAAATAATAGTGTGATTAGGGAAATTAAAGATTCATCAGGTAAGATACATAGCCACAAGAGGAGGTCATGAATATAGTGAAAGAATATATTAGGAATGTACTTAAAGAGATGAGAAGTAAGACATGGAAGGAATGGAAGGTGCATACATTTTGTGACATGGAGAATAAGGATTTTAAAAAAAGCAATAGACATGGAAGAACTAGAACAAGCAATAAAATAAATGAACTTAGATTAAGCTACAGGACCAGATGGAATAAGGGTATTAAATGAATGGTTTTATGTATAAAGAGTTATGTGGTGGTATCCTTAGGTTTCTATGGAAAAAGGAGAGAAGGAAGAAATTCAAAACAGGAGACCAGTTGTATTAAATAATATGGATTATAAGATTTTTATAAAAATATTATACAAAAGGATGGAAGGAAAAGTAGGTAATGTTGTAAATGATTATGTGTTTGTTATGAAAGGTAAAAAAGTTCAAAACTTATTGTTAATAATTAGGGAATTAGTGGATGATATAGTAGTTAATGCTAAGGCAAAAGTGATGGTAGGAGACTTAAATAAAGCATTTGATTTGATACATCACTCAGTAGTATGGGATATATTTGATATGTATAATATAAGGCAGAGGATTAAAAGTGTGTGTATATCAGCATACAAGTATAATATAGTGAAAATTATGATACATGGATGGTTGAGTGAAGATATAAAGTTAGAGAAGTATATTAGGCAAGAATGCCCAGTGAGTAGTACATTATTAATATTAGTAATGAATGTAATATTTACACACATGAATAAAGAGATGGATGCTAATAGTTATAGTCCTAAGGATGGGTGAAAATGCCTATAATATTAAATTATGCATATGACATAATTACAACAAAAAATGAAGTTAGCATGACTATAGTAATAAAACAAATGCAGGAAGTTATTAAGGTCTTTGGGTTAGTATTAAATAAAGATAAAAGTCGAGGCTTAGATTTTGAGGGAAAGATTGCTGGAGCTGACCTTAATAAGGAAAAAGTTAAGATACCTACAATAAACTTTGGGAAACAAGAAATTATAAATTCTGTATGGAAAGAGAAAATACAGGAAATAAAAGAAATGTGTGTGTTTTGGACGTATTTTAGGCTTTCCTTTAAAAAGAAAGAATACTTAATAAATTTGGGACTGTTAGCAAAGATTACTTATTTAACCAGTGTCATTTGTGTTCCTTTAAACTTAGAGAAAGATGCATACTATATAATATTTTTCTGTATCTGGGGGTCAAGGTTAAACCCTGTGAAAAGAGGTGTGCTATGTGTGACAGTAATTAAATATTTAAAAGATAATAAGTCTACTTTAATAATAAAAATACAAAGTGTGAAATATAAAACATAATGGTTATTTTTTTAGTTCTAAAAAAGGATAAGTTGTAATAAAGAAATGGAAATTATCAATTTGTTGAAAATTAATGTGATAGAAATCAAAAATAATAGAAAAATGGTAAAATAAGATTATATAAAAAATATTACAGGATATATCCTTGGAAGGAATTAGACAATGAGAAAAGGGAAGGTATTGCTGTAAGAAAGATGTAAAAGACGTATAGAGGGTCAGAATTTTTTTGTGGAGGTTGTCTATACAAAAACTGTAAGTGAAGGTGAACATGCCATATAAAAGTATAAAAGACAGATTTGTCTATATTGTGGCGAATTTGAAACTTATAAACATGTTTTTTTATGAAATATAAAAGGGTAAACATGTTATGGGAAAAGATTATAGAGAGAAAATATGTAAATGACTTTAAAGAAGTAAGCAATTTAAATATGGACATGATTGAATTTGGTTACTATAGACAAAAAAGTAAGGAAGTGGTTGAAAATCTCAATAAAAATGTTTGCTATATTATGATTGATCTGGAATCTAAGGGTTAAGGAAATCATGTTCAATGAAAAATGGGACTTAGCAATGATGTTGAAAAAGGTAAGGTTTAGTTGTGGAAAATGGAGTAGGGGTCAAAAAAGTATTCTTTGTGATGAAGTAAAATGCAAAACGAAGATGCGATCTGTAAATAATGTACACATATACAATATATATATATATATATATATATATATATATATATATATATATATATATATATATATATATATATATACATATATATATCGACATGTATGTCCACAAATATACAGATACCCATGTGTAGACATATATATGAGCACATATATACATCACATATATCTACACATATATAGATATATACCTATATGCACATGTCTATATATATATATATATATATATATATATATATATAAATATATATATGTATATATACAAACAAACTTGCGAAGATGAAAAACAAACTCCTTCGGACACAGAAAAAAGCCACCAACACTCGAACTTGAAAGCAGTAATGTCCGCTTAAATGATGTCAAAGCCTTCGTTCAACAAAACAATTTAATTGATTTCAAAACTTTAAGTGCGAAACTTTACATGCACTTTTCGTCAGGGCTCCTGCCCCAACTTCATCAGAAAAGACAAACACGCCACTAACTAACACTCTATTATATAAGCAATTAAAACCTTGTTAATTGATAAGTTTAAAACAACCGTGGAATCTGTTTAATCTTTTAAAGTGACACCAAAAATAGTTAAAACAACACACGTTGGACACCAATAAACATATACGCTCTTATAGCCCGTTTGCTAAAGTTTTTGTTATAATGAAAATAAATATATATTTGTTTCAACAATATGTGTTAAAACTAAAATTAAAACCTACTAGATATATTTGTCAGTTCATTCATTACTTCTTGACAATGTTGGAAATGTTGTGCTACTGTTGCCGAAGGGTTTCAGGTACAGTGGTATACCCAAAATAAACTTTAGTAAACTCTGAACTAGACCTTCCGCATTCATATTAAAACTTAACCTAGTGAATGTCATATCAAATGCTTAAAGAAACTACATCGTAAATAACATCATAAATAATGATACATCCTAAAATAAAATGCACCTAATTAATACTTTCATAACTTGGTACTTAAAGTAATTATTCTAAATACATAACCAACGTTTATACTAGAACACATTTATGTTAAAGAAAGCATATAAAAACTTAAAAACATTTATGCTGAAACAATCGTTCTGACTTTAACCACACAAAACGCTTGTATATGTGTAGTCCAATCCGCACTAGCGTGGTATGTACATGCGTTATGAAAATATGCACTCTAAAAAAGAAAGAATTTTGTGGATGTATGTATACATAAAGTGCTTGTTGCTTCTATGTGTATTATTATTACATCACTAAGAAAATAGCTATGGGACTTAATTAATATTAATGTACTAACCCTCGAACTATAAATCAAATATAATTATTTAAGCATTATTAAAAAATCATTAGTTATTTTATTTTATTTCAATCATTTAATAAATCTATAAACATTAAATATCTAAAATTAAAATTAAATACTAACCTTTTAAAAACTAACCTTTTAAAACTAACATAATGAAATGTTGAAATTTTAAAATATTGTCAAATATTATCATCAAATATCGAATATTATCAATAATTCCAGGTCATCTCTCTAAATTTTTAAGACTCAAGATGCATTTAAGGGAACACATTTCATTTATGCCTGGAAACCTACAAGCATTAGTCCTCAATTGCCAAAGAAGTTCTTTTCTTTCCAATTCTAGACTCTCATTTCCCCCTCTCCCATCAGAAACAAATTGATCTATTACTCTAAACTTAAAATTATGACCTGGGAACTCAGAAATATGTCTAGCCAAAGCGTTATCCATTCTTTTAGCGTTAATGTTATACACATGTTCTCTTACTCTATCCGCTAACTTCCTGTCTGTCTTTCCAATGTAAAACGCTTGGCATTGCCCACAATTAGTTAAGTAAATTACCTGTTTGCTGTTACAATTGTATTTTGATGTTGAACGGTAATGTTTATTATTTATTACAAACTTCTTTCCTTCCTCTATATATTTACAATAGCTGCACATAAAGCATTTGTGTATACCTGCTTTTGTTGTGAAAGGATGCCCTCTCCTTTGCAAAATCTCTTTCAGGTTCTTACCACTTCTATAAGTAATTTTTGGTTTTCTAGGTAAGAGTCCGTTAAATAAATTATCGTTCAACAGGTATTCCCAATTCTTCGTCACAATGTTCGATACTAGTGTAGAATCCAAGTTGTATGTACAAATGAAGTTACATCCGTAATCTACATTGAGTTTCCCCCTTCTATTTAATGTAAAACTTTGATTTGCGTCATCCTCTATTTGTCCCCCTTGTGACTCCAACCCCAAAATTGGAACATATGTACCTTCTCTTCTCTTTACTTTCACCTCCGTTAATATTTCATTCAAGAACCCCAATGGGTAGCCCCTTTGTGTGAAAAAATTCAGTATAATTTCACACTCCTCATCAAATTCCCCTTCTATAGAGGTCATTCAGGCTGCTCTTACCAGCTGCCCTTTTACAACAGATTTTTTCTGGTGCTTCGGGTGACAGCTGGTAAAATGGAGGTGCATGTTCAAATAGGTCTCTTTTCTATAAATTTTAGACAGGTAAGCTTTCTTTTCATAATCTTTCCTTAAAGAAACATCCAGATATTCTATGCTGTTTTTATCATGTCTAAAAGTGAAACAAAGAAATTGTGTTGAGCCATCAAACCCTGATAAACAATCTTTCAGTTGGTCCTCTGTCCCTTGGAACAAAATAAAAATATTGTCCAGAAACCGTGTGTAATATAAGATATTAGCTTTAAATTCATTGTTGTTTAATACAAAAGACCTCTCCCAATAGGCCATGACTAAATTAGCTATGGCAGCCCCACATGGCGACCCCATCGCTACACCAATTTTTTGGTAGTAAATGTTGTTGAACTTCAAATAATTGTATGACAAAACTGTGTCTATTAGTTCCTCAACTAGTTTCACTTCATTTACCGGTGCATTCAGTAAACCCAGCATATTAGCTACCCATTCAATTCCTACCCGATGTGGGATGCAGGAATATAAATCTTTCACATCAACTGTCACAAAATAAGCTTGAGGGAAAAATTCTAAATTATTAATAGATTTCAAAAAAGACCATGAGTCTTTAGAAATTTGGCATTCATTTACTATGTACTTTTTCAAAATATAGTCTAAAAGTTTTGCACAAGTGTATGTAGCGCTTTTCCTTCCATCGACTAAAGGTCTCATTGGGGGGTTCACTAGATTCTTATGAATTTTTGGTATCCCAAATAAATATGGGATTCTAGGAAACAACTGCTGCAAATATAAATAGGTATCCCTGTCAATTCTGGCTTCGATATATAACTCCTCTATGAACGCTTTGATTTTCATATAGGCACCATTCATTTCATTGATTGAAGCCTTACAATATGCCTCACTGTCAAGGATATTGTACATTCTAGAGTCATAATCATTTTGTGACATAATTACCAATCCCCCACCCTTATCGGGTTTCATAATACATATGGGAGCTTGGCACAAATATTCAAGTAAGTCCCTATCTTCCTTACTAGTATTGAAATTAAAATTTTTCTTATAAATGTTAGATCTCTCCAAGTTCCTAAGATCTAACTCAGTAGCATTTTTAAAAAGAGTCACTAGGGGATGCAATGGGGGGTTGTACACACTACATACATACAACTCAGATCTCTCGTGGGTGTTTTTACCCATTAATGCTGTTAAATTTATTTTTCTACAAAACAATTTCAAGTCCAGCAATGTATTAGCTAGATCAATAGGGCATGAAGGAACAAAAGTGTACCCTTTGGATAATAAATCCACAATTTCTGGGCAAATATCAATACCTGAATAATTAAATATTTTAAAGTCACCACTAGAGTTCATCAAAACTTCATATGGAACCGGGTCACTTAAAATTACATCATTTAAACTTGAATCATTTAAGATTGAGCTAGAAATGGCTACCATTTCTTTCTCTTGTTCCTCATCCCTCTGTTGTTCCGTTTCACCTGTTGGAAATTTCCGTTCTGAAAATTTTGCTGGTGCTGGGTCTGGTCGTTACTTTCAACCCTTTCAAGATTTCCCAAGCTACTAGTGTTTTTGCGGACGTTATTGTTTGTATGGTTAAGCCTTTCACTGCGCCTTAACTCATTGTTGGCGCACGGTTCACTTACGCCCGGTTCATTGTTGTTAGCTTGGTCACTTTGATGTAACTGGTTCCCAACTGTACACTCTCCAGGCCTTTCGCCAGGACACTCAGAGGGAACAGTTAAAATTCCTTGAACAATAGGGGGTTTCGGGTAAGCCTTCCCTTCCCTATAGTCCTTAATGTCCCCTGCTATTTTTTTTGCTTTAGTATTTTTAATTTTAACCATATGGTCGTCAATGCTAGAAAAACACCGTTCGTAATCGAAAGGGCATCTTAAAAAGTTAACATCATCTTTGATAGATTGATCCAACTCTTCTAGTTCCAATAAGAGACTGTCCACCAAAATTTGGTAATGGGTGCACAACATGTCCAACAGTTCAAGTACATGTTTATCAAATAAACTTAATAAAGCTTCGTAAAAAGGGGTTCCCTCCTTTAAACCCGAAGGGAATTGCCACTGCCTCAAGCCTTTAGGTACCACCTTCAAATTAACACATTCACGAAAGTATGCTATTTCAAGTTGCAGTTTGCGTACTTTAAATAACTTAGCATCAAAATCATTCAGTTTAACTGCAAGGTCAACGCTTACCTCTTTCAATGAAGCATTTGGTGTGCTTTGAGAACCATTATCAAAAACAAATGGCCTATTAATCCAAACGTTGAAACTAGCTAAAGTAACTGGTGCTGCCGGTGCCCCAACCTGGTTCAAGTTGTTGGTTCCGTTTAAGGAACCATTAGGATTCATAGTCCCTTGGTTAGAAACAGCTTGTAGATCCACTGCAGCTGCCCCTTGCGTACCTTGTAAACCTCGCATATCGATAGAGAAAGGCACCTCCACGGGACTATCCCTCACCGTTGAGTTTGGTACAAGATTCCCTTTCGTACCATAAATATGCTGCGAACCCATCTGGGAGTTAGTGACTGTGTCTACCTTTTGTATTAATGTTTCAACTTTTTGCGTAAGTAGATTAATCAATGTCGTCAAATTCCCGTCGTTACCAGACTGTTCAAGGGACGGGGATGGACTGCTCGGTGATGTAGGCTCCATAACAAACAAAACGAACAAACTTCGGACACAGAAAAAAGCCACCAACACTCGAACTTGAAAGCAGTAATGTCCGCTTAAATGATGTCAAAGCCTTCGTTCAACAAAACAATTTAATTGATTTCAAAACTTTAAGTGCGAAACTTTACATGCACTTTTCGTCAGGGCTCCTGCCCCAACTTCATCAGAAAAGACAAACACGCCACTAACTAACACTCTATTATATAAGCATCTCTAGTAGGTTTTAATTTTAGTTTTAACACATATTGTTGAAACAAATATATATTTATTTTCATTATAACAAAAACTTTAGCAAACGGGCTATAAGTGCGTATATGTTTATTGGTGTCCAACGTGTGTTGTTTTAACTATTTTTGGTGTCACTTTAAAAGATTAAACAGATTCCACGGTTGTTTTAAACTTATCAATTAACAAGGTTTTAATTGCTTATATAATAGAGTGTTAGTTAGTGGCGTGTTTGTCTTTTCTGATGAAGTTGGGGCAGGAGCCCTGACGAAAAGTGCATGTAAAGTTTCGCACTTAAAGTTTTGAAATCAATTAAATTGTTTTGTTGAACGAAGGCTTTGACATAATTTAAGCAGACATTACTGCTTTCAAGTTCGAGTGTTGGTGGCTTTTTTCTATATATACAAACACACACACACACACAAACATATATGTATGTAAATGCATGTCTCCTATATTAACTACCACAGTGATGCATGCTATGTGCGAGGAAACAGCACACATAGCAATAAACACAGATATCTACAGCGGGCAGTGTGTGCAACATGGATGGGTATGTCACATGTTAATCCCTTGTTGGGACCACATTGCCCTCATCTGTGAAGTATGGAATGGGAATATGGGGTAGTATGACGGGTATAGTTGTGAAGGTGGTCAGGGTTGGTAGATATAAAGGACAGTCTACAGGGGTGGTATGTGACACATGTGGTGGGTAAACACCCTGGATGGTGTGTGTGGTCTGTGAAGTGGACGCTCCATGGGCACCGATATGGACATGATGGGAACAAGCCTCCCATCCACTGCTACCCACAACAGCAGTCCACGTCCTGATAGTGCCTGACATGGAGGTTGAGCAGGAGGAGCATGTCGGCCCTGTGAATGTGTACTGGGTGCCTCAGAGTGATGTAACACATCCCACATGTGTCTGTAGAGCCCTTTATGGAACAGACTCTGGACCTGACCTCAGGGGACAGGAACATGTCTGTGTGTGCACCAGTGGAGGACAACATTCCCTGGGTTGGTTCCATTTGATGGTATTGCTGGTCCAGGACATGAGGAGACCCCAGGGTGGGACACACATGTGATGTGGCCAGGTAACATGGGCAGATGGGTTTAGAGAGGTGGTTCTGCTGGGCAATAGTACATATACATGTTATTGTGTCACTGTTATAGAACATATGTTGGTAGTAATAGTCTACACAATCCCAGAACATGTCCAACAGCATGCATAGATATCCCCAATAACACAGAATGTCTGATGTGCAGCAATCACAAAGCAGCCATACCACTGGCATATATGGAACCATAGTGGCCCTGACAATGGCATGCAGGTGAATAGTGTTTAACAGGGCAGCAATGATAGTGTCCACACAGGGAACATGGCTACAATCACATAGCAGAAAGTGTGGTACAATACAATATCTGTCCATTTGGTAGGTAAGCTGTAGCCATACCTAATGAGTTGTGCGTACAGTTTGTTGTAGCTGATATGGTGGGGGGGGGGGTGACAGAGATGTGTATTAAGAACTGTGGTAATCTTTCTGTATGAGTTGCTCAGACCTGTTTACATCTTTATGTCTTTCAGCCAGGATGTCACATGCATGTCTGCCAACACATTCAGCAGCAGAAAATGAGGTGGTGATCTCATATTTAATCCAGCACTACCTTGTGCTGTTTGGCAGGGCCACCCATGACCAGCAGGAGTGGACTGCCCTGTGGAACGACCTAGTCCACAGGGTCAATGATGGACTGCACATCAGTTATGAGCAGGTCTGACATCATTGTACTGACCTGCTTCACAATGCCCATGGGCGTGCTGCTGCAGACCAGGGGGATCACCTCGCCATGGGGGGCATGCCATCAATCCCCACCCTGACACAAGGAGGAGCTCCTGGCCAGCCTCATGGCACCTGCCTGTCCAGCCAGCCACCAAACGCCGGACACCTTTGTGGACGTGGGTGCCACCCACACACCAGCCAAGGAGCATGCAGGTAAGGATACAGGGCACATGAGTAGACCACTGTGTCCTTAGCTGCATGCAGGTAAGGACACAGAGCACATCAGTAGACCACTGTTGTGGATGCATCTGCATCGGTACAGGTAGATTATGCATATCTGACATGTCATAGATATATTGTGTTGCTGCATAGTAGTGATAAACAAATGTCCAGATGTGGTAGTATTGTGGAAATGTACCGTTAATGTATTGTAATACTGAACCCAACCTGTAGCACTCCCACAGGCATGGCCACTGACATTGCATCTCTCACCCTCTTATGTAGGACCCTCCAGGATACAGCCAAAGTAACAGCCTGTAGCTGGTGAGTATGGTTTATGTAGATGCTTGCCAACACACTGGGCATGTAATGGTGATGGTATATTCCATGCACACATCCAACACACCTATCCAGAATGCATGCTGTACATGTGCATGTATTGTTGCTGTGAAATGCACGGCATCACAGGGATGACCATGATGGGGTATTGGAAGGGTATATCAGACACTTTCATGATAACTAACATCCTGTCATTAAGGAATGTGTCCACAGGGAGTAACATAATGATGGGAGACATGGCCTACAGTAGGGACATGTTCGGAACAACACCCATATACAGTACAGCACCAATGTATATAATTTTAGGACAATGGCAACTGCTGCAGAGATACATTATGGCATACAGCATTACAGTAGTCCACATTATCAGCTGGGACTAGGCTGTAACATGTGGTGTTCAGTGTATGGGACACTGCAAAGTGACACACATGTGTAGGGCTTACTTGTCATGCATCTACAAAAAGACTGAAGGAGGGGAAGTGTCAGCATGACACACCAGTGCACTGCAGCAGGTATCCTAAGGATGCTAGGAATAGCTCTATCTGCACATAGTCAGATTTAGGAACTGTGGCAGCCATAACCCTACCCCCACAGCAACAGTGATGGCAGTATGTGAACACCATGGGATGTGCACATGAGTAGACCTTGCAATCATGCAGAATAGAGGGTCATGTGTAGGGCAGACTGAACATACACTGGCAAATGCAGATGGCCCACACTGGTATACCCCTGCCAGGAGTAGTGACTGCTGTAGTACACACAAGAGGTGCGATAAACCGTCATGATAAGGGTATGCACACATATGCCCACATAGTATGTATGCATTGTGGTCAGCAGCCACACACCTAACACAATCCATATACACTGCATGTGAAAGTACAGGACATATGTCACATATCGGGTTCATGTACTGCTAAGATATGCAGTGATGTGGTTTCATGGCAGATCAAGGATGGGTGCATCAAATCAATAAAGGTGTGTACACCCCTCATAGCCAGAGTATGCTCTGATGGTTGTCAGTGTAAGAGTATTTGACTGGTCATACATGGTCCGCTAATGTTGAGAGCTGTGCATCAGACATCAGGCATTCACAATGACATCTGTCCACATATAATACCAGGTATGTGTTGCTGGAAAACATAGGGGCTGTGAGCATTAAAGCTGACATAACCGACACAGTAGTAGTACATGTTCAGCACTGGGCCATTCACCTGTGACATGTAGTTTACAGTACATGGCAGGGTGCAGAACAGGTGCACAGAAATACTGTGTTCATGGATGCAGTGGTATCCAGGGGAAGGGGCTTCACCTAGTGACACAGCACATGCATCACACACATGTATACTGTTGCCAGCATGGATTGACTATAGCTGCACCGCATATTGTCGGATACCATATGTTATGCATGTTGACAGAGGGGTAATAGGAGGACTGTGTGTACTTTCATTGTGCAACCTCACCTGTATGTGTGTGTGTGTACATCCTGATTGGTAGTCAGTTTGTCTGTAGGGTCACTCTGGTGAAGTGGAGGGAGGTTGATGCATATAGGATGCTTGTGTGCATATGTGTGTGTTTGTGTGGCTGGCCATGTATGCACATGTGTGATTGGGGGGTGTTCATACAGCAGTACCTCCCTCTGGGATCATGCAATACATGTACATGGACTGCCACATTACACACCAGGAATACCTGTCATGTGTGTAATCACAGGACAGCTGATAGTATAATATGGTCTGTAGCATGGAACAGACATCCAGAGGGAAGGTAGACACCAAGTACCTCCTTAATATTGCATTCAGCAGAGAGGTCACCAACAACTCATGTATGCAGCACTACAGATGCATTGGGAAGTACTAGTTAACACCAGGGAGTGTATCCAAGTATTACAGGTGTCACATGATAGGCTGAAGGAGCAGCATATCTGGCATATACTGAGAATTACATACACACGACACACCAGTGTGTGATATTATGGATAGAACATAGTAGCCCACACATATAAGGGCCATGCTCATGATGTCTGAACATACAGATGGCGCATACTGAATGACAGCAGTGAGGCCATGTAAAACCACTACACATAGGTCAAGCAGGTAAAGTAGCAACAGGCCTTGTGATGTGACCTCTTGTGTAGGCATTTTGAGGACTGATATGTTACTGAGTTGTATCAATGTGTGTATGTTAACAAGTGTGATGCAGGATGGGGTACCATATGGACATATAAGTGGGACTGTCTATAAAGCCATGGACAGGTAGGTATTATGGAGGTGTGTGTGTCTGTATGTGTGTGTGTATGTTGTGTGTGTGTGTGTGTATGTGTGCGTGTGTGTGTGTGTGTGTGTGTGTGTGTGTGTGTGTGTGTGTGTGTGTGTGTGTGTGTGTGTGTGTGTGTGTGTGTGTGTACTGTTAAGCAATGCTGTATAGGTTTTAAAGTGCATTTATTGTTTTTCCCCACAGGTGGTGAAGTGGATCAGGGTCCCCCCCTGCATGCAATCTGATGTTGGTGTCCATACAGACACCGAAGATGATGAAAGTACTGTTGAGGCACAGGTGGGGGTGTCAGGGGCCAATACTGTGCCAACATTTAACATCCTTCTTTTAGCCACCCCAACCCCTCACACAGTTGCAGTGCCTATACACACCCCATCACCAGTGGCCGTAGCGGATGGACAGCTGGTGTTTGGTGGCAGTGCACAAGAAAGTGTGGTAACCATGCCTACTGTGTCGGGTCACAGCAGGCATAGCCAGATGTCTGGAAGGGCACAGCATAGACAGATGTCCCAGGCTGCTTGTGATAGGGCCGCTGGACATCATGCCCCTGGCAGAGGCGACATAACTGATACCAGCAGGAGCATGTTTTAGGCTGTCATGGTGGCACAGGCACGTATAGAACATTACTACAGACAGGGCCTGAGGGTCTATATCATATATTCAAAATTCCAAAATATCGAACACCATAAGCTCGAACTTGGAATTTCGAAATATGATAACATTGATCACTCAGAATAGCAAATTTTTTCCAAGGGAAAAACTTTGCTGTTCTGAGAAACATACACACAACACAAGCACACCAAAATAAATAAACCATGCACATACACTTATCAAAACCCTACCTCTATCCCTACACTAAACCGTACATACATTCCTATCTATCCACTAACCTTAACTTGCACTCTAACCCTAAGGTCTGTAACTATTGCACACTTACCCTGCAAAACTATACACAAATAAACTAATTAATACACATGCATACAGTTAACAAAACCCAACCCTACACTAAACCATACATACATTCCTAACTATCCACTTAACTTAACCTGCATCCTAACCCTAAGGTCCGTAACTATCGTACACATACCCTACAAAACTATACATAAACATACTAATTAGCACACACACATACAATTAACAAAACCCAACCCTACACCACACCATACATATATCCCTACCTATCCACTTACCTTAACCCACACCCTAACCCTAAGGTTCGTAACTATCGCACCACAGTAGAGGAAATAGCAAAGCCATGGAATGGCCCACCAAAATCTTGCCCTAGGTAAGAAATTGATGTTTTGGGGCTTTCCTATTTTCATCCTTTGATGTAGTGGGTTCGATATTATAACATTCAAAGTTTTACAACTTCGATGTTATAATATAAACCCGGGCCTGAGGCTGCAGAGGGCTGCTCTCACATCTGCAAATGACAATGCCCATGAACTGGCTGGTGCCATCCATGGATTAACTGAGTTCATGGATATATGATCTGGTAAGGTAATGGCCCTCATCGACCGTGGTCTGTCCGTGCTTGAACATGTGGTGGGAGTACAGAGACAGCCGCGAGGATGTAGGCCAGCAATGCCAAGAGCTGGTAGTCAATGTGGACATGCTATGACATCAAGGGGGCTCCAGGTAGTGGCAGTACCAACCCCGGCACTGTGAGGGTGGTACTGTCCATACCACACCACAGAAGGCCCCTAGCACATGGTCCTGGCCAGTCCCAGGAGGGACCTGGTACCAGCAGACATTTGTCATCATCAGGTGAGAGTAGCACATCGAAGCCTGTACCTGGACGTGCTCAAGGAACTCCTGCCAGGCACAATCCACTTGTCTGTGGCTGGATGCAGTGAACTGCACATCGTGCCAGGTATGGTCTGCAGCTGTCCATAAACACCTGTGTAGGGCAGCCACATGGCAGAACTGTGTGCATGCATACCCATACACTATGCAAACACACCTAGGGCAACCCCTTACCTACGCACACCACATCACCATGCTTAGCTCATCACAGTACACCCCTCACCCACACACACATGGTGTCAAATTTATGGCCCACCCTAGGCCTCTGGCAAATCAACATCCCACCTTATGCCACATCCGTGTCATCTATACCATCAATGCAGGGACAGGCTGATATGGTTCTGATGCACATGGTGACTATACTACAGTGTATCACATTACTGCAGTGTAACATGTTGTAGGGAGTAAAGTGTAATGCATATTTGGCAGGTAGTGTAGCCATCCAGCAACGATGCCTTATAGCTGTTAGTAACACTGGTTGGTTGTGGTCTCTATAATGTTATCTATTTGTGTTGTAGGTGTACATGTGTCAGTACAAGGATGCCCTGTGCATATGATGATACCTGTGCCACATCCCTGTCATCCATACCATCAATGCAGGAACAGGCTAATATGGTTCTGATGCACACGGTGACTGTACTACAGTGTACCACAGTACTGCAGTGTAATATGTAAGGAGTAAAGTGTAATGCATATATGGCAGGTAGTGTAGCCATCCATCAATGATGCATTATAGCTGTTAGTAACTCTGGTTGATTGCGGTCCCTTTAATATTATTCATTTGTGTTGTAGGTGTACATGTGTCAGCATGAGGATGGTCTGCAGTCATATTCCACAGCGGGGTATGTCACTGTGGTGACACCATGGCTGTGACATATCTGGGATACAGTTGAACACATGTCACAGGTTACTAAAATGGTAATTGCCTGTGCCACATGGACAGGTGACCCACTGAGGCATATATAACCTGCAACTTGATGTAGCCCCATCCACTTACATGCACACTGCTACTTGGCAACATTGAGACAAACCCCTACCTAGCTATGTAGTGATACTGAAGTGTGTGGCTTACATTGCACACACCACGCAGCATTTAGGGTGAGGTGTGTCCCAGGTTACATGTTACATGCAGAACATCCCCAGGCATGTACAGTATGCTAATGGGGGATGTAATGGGTGTATATGGACAATACATTGTTTGACATACTGTCGTATACACATTAACAGACACATAACAGCCAGACACACATCTGAGATACCAGGGCCTATCACTGCTAACTAACTTGACCGTGTGTCCAATGTGTTACAGATAGGCTGCACGCAGCACATGCATAACTGGCTTGGATTGTGGTATCAGTTACCTGTATGGTTGATGGAGACAGTACTGAAACAATCCAATAAACTCTTCACAACGGGATTCCAAAAAGTCTTCAACATACAATGAAAAGATTCCTTTATTGCGATGCCAAATAAACGAACTGCACGAACAGACAACAGGATAAAACACAGTATAAATCAAGCGCTTTCACCCGTACTATGACGGGCTTTTTCAAGATGAACCACAAGCAAGAACTGTGTGCTTATAACACACCATCAATTCTAAATTAAGCAATTAGGAACCAGTTAATGGCTTGAAATTAAAAAGTTCAATTTAAAGTGCTACATGCTTCAGAACGTATTTAAAGACATAGAGTTGCAGATATTGTTCGATATAATGAAACTAATGAATATGATAGATTCAATTCACAAGTTAAACAAGTTACATGTGGTTACAAAGGTGAAAATTTTGTTGTTATGAACATAAAACTAACACCAAACAACATGTTCTGGGTTGTTAAAAAATGCAAAAAATTAAAATATTATTGAAGTGATTGCCTTTATGAATTGCTCAACGTTAAATGTGTCCTAGTAAACGTAATTATTACTAGAGCAGGTCACACTTTGCTTGTATCCAACAACTGAATGCTGGATGGTACAAGCAAATAATTGAAGGTGCAAAAAGATGTAAAATAGCACAGTTAGGAAAGAATATATATACATTTCCTTATAAAACAGATTCTAAGTTAATATAGTGTGTATTTTAGTTAATTTACACCACTAAGAATATTAATTCTGTGTGGCAAATTAAATAGTGATAGAAATAAAATAAAATATCTAATATCAGATAAATAGAAATATGTAAATGTATGTATAAATCATTAAATTATTAAATATTTGTATTGTGATCAAATATAATAAAATGTAATTAATAAATTATGCACTTCATGTTATACACTGTTTTATTACCTCACCTGACTTACTTGTTATGACAAGGTTTTCAAAAATTGTGACATTGTTTTTAACTTAAGGAGTTATTCCACTCCTTTAGTTATAATACTTTTAATATGTGTCTGCACACCTTTCCATTTATTGTTCACTCATTCCTTTCACATATATACATTTTTATGCTCCCCATATTTATTTATTTATTTATTTATTTATTAAACGTCCATTCAACAATTTTTAACATTTTTAACATTTATCAACTTAATATTATGTATAACATGAAGTGAACTATGTTAACTTAGAATCTGTTTTTTAAGGAAATGTATATATATTCTTTCCTAACTGTGCTACTTTACATCTTTTTGCATCTTCAATTATTTGCTTGTACCATGCAGTTGTTGGATAGGAGAAAAGTGTGACCTGCTCTAGTAATAACTACGTTTACTAGGACATATTTAACGTTGAGCAATTCATAAAGGCAATCACTTCAATAACATTTTAACATTTTAATTTGTTGCATTTTTTAACAACTTAGAACATGTTGTTTGGTGTTATTTTTATGTTCATAATAACAAAATTTTCATCTTTGTAATCATATGTAACTTGTTTTAACTTGTGAATTGAATCTATAATATTCATTAGTTGCATTATATTGAGCAATACCTGCAACTCTATGTCTTTAAATACGTTCTGAAACAAATAGCACTTTAAATTGAACTTTTTAATTTCAAGCCATTAATTGGTTCTTAATTGCTTAATCTAAGATTGATGGTGTGTTATAAGCACACAGTTTTTGCTTGTGGTTCATCTTGAAAAAGCCCGTCATAGTACGGGTGAAAGCGCTTGATTTATACTGTGTTTTATCCTTGTGTCTGTTCGTGCAGTTCGTTCATTTTGCATCGCAATAAAGGAATCTTTTATTATATGTTGAAGACTTCTTGTATCCCGTTGTGAAGAGTTTATTGGATTGTTTCAGTGCTTCTGCATTTTTTTCCTTGCTTCTTGGGACTTAGTTCGTTTTTCAGTTGTGTTTTTTGATGGAGACAGTGGTAACCATAATGTGGCACATGGGACATATACCGGGTGTACCTTGGTGTAATGACAGTGTACACAGCACCCACATCTCCCAGTGGATATTGTACTCCCTGAAACCCATGATGACACTCTGCCATACCCACCATTGCACATTAGCCGCAACTGCAATACAGCCCATAGTGTACCCCTACAGTGGTACTACAAGGATATGTATCTAATGCACATGCCACACACGTAGTAGGGTGTTGCATTGTTATGCCTCACCTATGGGCAGCAAAAACACTATCTGTACTACTGTGTGGTGATGGGCATAGTAATAGGAGTATATGGCCTTGGAATGCTGTACCGTACAGATATACGGACATGCACAACTACACACACATGCCAGAACACAATGGGTATCCCATGTCTATCAACCCATTTGTAAAACACTAATGTGCTGGTATTAAAAGGCTTGTGTAGCCAGTATGGGGGGAGCTTAAAAAGGCACATGTAATGTCCCATACAGCAGCAGCCACAACTGACTATGGAAATGGGTGTTGCATTGGTTGTGAAGGCCCTCATGGAAATCCCAAGTACAGGTGTGCTAATACACAGACACTGGTATACTCAGTCATGCACACGTACATGTGTGTCAGTACAGGGGTGCATCGCTGCAGGTGGTCATTGCTGTGTACCTAACTATTGTCCAAGGAGAGATGGGTTGTGTAGAGGTTGTGTGTACAGTGGTATCCTGCCACCTGCCAGGTGGCAGCAGGCAATCTATCCACTGGCACTTCTGTGGTGACCCTCAGGTTGAGGATGACATGCACCAGCCAATTTTCCAGGTGCCTCCTGCACATGGCCACTGAAGTGATCAAGTTGACATGTATTCACATGTGTTACAACACATGGTTGGTGTCTGTGATGGAGACCTGTACCCAAGAATGTTCTGTTGACTGTGGTACTGTTGTGGAGGTACCTGTGGCATGCATACAGGGTGACATCTCCTATATGTGCCATTTCTTACATAGCTGGGCAGAATTGTCAGTGTCAATCAAGCTTAGGTTGCCTGTAGATATCCCAGCTGGATACCTGCCATCTGCACATCTGTACAGGGACTGACAGTCATCAGCCTGGCAAGTAGCTATACAGTAGCATAGGTGTGTTGACAGAAAACTGACAGCAATATATATGCCATAACTACATGTTGGAAGCCCTCACTAACATGTGCTGTACAGACGGTAGTCTACAGTTACATTCCACATGATGGATCATTACCCAGTAAGGGGTATATACTGTGAACAGCTCGCACACCAGGGATACAACAGGGAGGCCTCAGCGTCCAACTATGCCTGCAGGTGTGCTTGTTTTAGGTACTCCATTTAGCACACTGCTCTTGACTGGGTTAGCACTGTCAACAGTAGTACTGCCATGATACAATACATGCCAGTGTGACAGCACGTACCCTGGGCTACTACACCTGTGTGTAACACATTCCCATGGATAACAGTGCTGTACAGGCCTTATAAATGTCTATGTCCCACACATAACACTCACACCCCTTGCTACTGTAATGACAGCACATAGGCGAATGTATTGTACATGGCATTGCATACACTTATTACAGATTATCAGACTGGGTGGTGTGACCTGGTTACCAGGGCTAAGCCATGCTTAGCAAGTATCAACATTGCTGCAATATAACAGCTGAGCTGATTTGCACACTGGTAAGTGAAGCCTACACTGTGTAAGCACCTGTAAGTTTACCCATAGCTCAGCACTGCTTAGCTTCACGCAAATCCACAAAAATGTGCTTATAGCTGCTCAAAACTGCAATAACTACTTTGTATTCAATAGCCCTTGTTCTGCCCAGCAATTAAATGAACAGCCTATGCAGGTTTTGAACCCAGGACCCTGAAGTCAGAACACTTAACCACTACACCATGACCAATGTGAAGACAGCTGTTGTTTTACCAATATAGCTGTCAATATACATATTGAGTGGTATTGAACAATTGCCTTTAGTTCCTGAATTGTGTAGTCCTTGTTATTAATATGACTGTTGCATCACATATGTTGTTTTATCATGATGTACACATAGCAGATAGATACGGTGAGATACATCTGGGAGGGTATACACAACCATGAGGTTTGATCACGACAGGAATATGGTTGTATGCGTATAATAGGTCTATATATGTCTACATGTGCATACACATGTATACCATTACATATGTCTGTATACACATCTATATAGTGCAACATATACATGGCCATGTGTTCATCTCTTCGTATGTACATATACATTTGCCACTATAGGTTATGCATTCACACACCCCTGTCTGTCCTGATGCATAATAACTGCTGGCACAGAGGAGCCATGGCCATGTACTACCCACTATATATTTACATACATCTGTACAGGATCTCACTGCTCTGTCTGACATACTGTTATTGTGGCCCAGAAGCAATACATTTGGCAAGTATCTGGACATGACATCTCACTGGGTAAGTACAATAAGCTGCTAGGCATGTAACAAAGCACTGTGCAGGCTACAGGCAGACTGGCTCAACACTGGCCAACATTTCCTATGGGGGAATGCACATGTACCAGCATATATAGTAGGCTCTACAGGCATGTCACAGCACAGGGTTTGATACATCTGTGTGAAAGTGCATAACCACAACCAATTTGAACACAGCCACAGCCACATCTGGTAAGCTAGTATAATTTTACTGTATATGGACTATCTGTTCAACACCATCCTCATATGTGCCACTCACACACTAACCCTATATATACTGGACCGCTATACAGTGTTGTCCGATGGCTGTCTGTGGTATGGGACATGTGTGTGGATGGACCTACAAACATGTAAGCTGATAGGGTAACATACAGTGGAGCAGCATGTAACATCAGATAGAACAGGACCCAGAACAATGACATATACCAAAGTCTGTACACAGGCCAAAGTACATATTAACAATACACACATGGTCAACAATCACCATAAGTACACAGACTTCAGTACTGTACACACAACCACAGAATGTCCAGGTTATCTCATAAAATATAACCCCTACTATACATAGCATGTGTAGCAGTCTGATATCTCACTGGCTTATCAGATATGATGTCAATAGTTATGGTGTACAGCACATATGCACCTCTTACTCTTACTGCATGACATTTGTACAAAGGTTGACACAGTTGTGGCTGGAGGCATATACACAGGGCCAATATTGACATGTTGCTGTGATAACCTCATACATTTACTGTTGTAACAGGGTTTGTTGCAACATATGTCCTATGCGGGATATGAAGTCAGTAACTTTCATGACTGTCACCATCTACAGACTGCAATCCTCACACTACCTTCTGCAGTTCACATATAGGTGCTCTGTGGTTAACACATGAAACAAAAGGCACTGCACACTGCCCACTCTGCAGATGACCCCACAGATGGGGGTTTCTCATAAACATAGCACTGACATGGCAGGTATTAAAACATGTAGGACAGCCATATACACACACACCCTGTTAAACCAACATTACTCCAAATGCAGTATAGCAACACTTACAGTCTGCTGTCAGGTCAGGTACATCCCCCTCCTGTGTGTTGACCTGTTTCCACAGCATGTGTTGTTAGAGGTAAATCCCTAATCCATCTGAGATGCTGTTTGCTAAACAACAGATCAAGTTCCTGCTTGCAATGACTGTAAAGGCCCAACACCAACATGATGTCCCTAGATATTGGAGTGTGTTTCCATGCAATTGGCTATGGGAATGTTACCACAGCTGTTCCACATGCAATCAGCTAGAGGAGGGCTGCAATTCATGGAGAGGCCATCGGCTGATGGTGAGCATCACTTAAAATACACATGCTGCTGCCTAAGCAAAGCAGGTGTAAGTCTCCACATCCACCACAGAGGGATTGAGAGAGACAGACAGAGGCAAAGAAAAGTCACGGAGGGGTGGGAGAGTAAAACATAAGCATGTTTGTGTCACACACCTACCAGTGTAGGGTATCAAACCCCTGACAACTATGTAGTGCTATCACATGTGTATGCAGTTATTGGGTGCCCCACATAGGTTACATTTTAAGGAGCACTCAAAACATATATGTGATGGTGAATGACATCTGCAAAAGGGATATGGTAGCTATATGGTATGTGAAGTACAAGTGCCTGTCTGCATGAAAAGGTGCCAGTGTCAACACAGCCACACTCTCACAGGGACGCACACACACCGACACACTTTGCAGGGCCAGGAATACAACTCATCACTAGTGAGATTGCCACAACACATTACTGTGCAGGTATCACATGCACCACAGGGGTCATACAGAGGTTATATGGACAAAGGGTATGTGGAGGTGTCTGACATCAGACAGCATGCCTCAGTATGCCAATAGGGGTTGTAGTGAGTGTGAATGTGATCATATGCATCATACAACACAAACACAGACACAGGGTACCAGTACTGATATGCATGGGTGCATTGCTTCATGAGTGTGTAGTGGTCGACTGTGCCAGATGGCTATACAAGGCTAGGTGATGGGTATACCTTGGCATCAGGCCACATGACAATGGTCTGCATTGTGGCTCAGGGGTGTAGTGTCTGGATTTTCCAAAAATGGTGGGTATTGTATTCACCCTCCAATCACCTGGGTGACTATTGCATGTAGCCAATACTGTGCATTGCTTGCCATGTATGTGTTCCTTAGTCCATGACATGGACAGTATCTGGGATGTGCACACATCCCGCATGCATGTACAGTGACATGTGAAACTGTATGAAGTGCCTGGCTCATGCTGTGTACACAGATTGTTATCATCAGATGTGCCAGTCCTGGCGTCGTGTGGTGGGAACTGTTAATGGACAGCAGGTTGACCCTGCACCTACATTGATAGCATGATACCAGTATTCCCTGGTGTCAGTGTCATCTGTCCATACAGGGCATGTTTGTCAGGCATGGTATGTCCTTTGTGGTTCACATTTGATGGCACCACAGGTGTTGCAGGTGTCCAGTGGAGAACATGGCGAAGGTGCACTGTCAGCATGTATGTGCCTATTGGACTGATGGATGGGGTGTCATGCCCTCTGTAGCCCACTGCAATCACACCATGGTTACTATCAGTGGGCAATATGCAGGGTACTACCAACATAGCGGCTGTTGCTTAGGCAAGTGTGTGTGTGTGTGTATGAGACATGGGTTGATAGTGTTCTCTGGGTAATACTAGGGTTGCTCACTTTGTTCACCTGGCCTTGATGTCACATGTAGGGGGTATGGATTTGCACCACAGGATCATGGTTATTTCACATCTGTTATCCCTGTATGGTGGACATTGTGATGTATACCAAGGCCACCATATAAGAAATTTGCAAAACCCGCTACACATTTAGTCCAGTTGTTGCACACTCCCACCCACCTCCACACAGGATACTAATTACAGACACAGACACACACATAGAGTTACACACACACACCTGTTATGTCTGGGATTAGCATTCCTACCTAACTAGTTTATTATACTACAGCACTACACAGTTATAGGATGCACCATGGACATTACTGGAGTGCTCCTTCCCCAAAGGTGTATTTCACAGTGAATGACATCAGCAGGATTGCCAAAGTAGGGCATTTGAATGAGTGTGACTAGCCTAAAATGCATTGCTTCCTACACAGACATAGAAACACACACAAATCATCCACAACTTCCATGTGTGGGAATAGAACCCCTACCAGAGTTCTATATCACACTACAGAATGAAGCTGTTATAGTATGCACCATGGGGATAACTGGAGTACTCCTTGCCCAAAGGTGTATTTCACAGTGAATGACATCAGCAGGATTGCCAATGTAGGGCATTTGAATTGCAGTGAGTGTGACTAGCCTAAAATGCATTGCTCTCTACTCAGATATAGAAACACACACAAAGCATCCACAACTGTCATGTGTGGGAATAAGACCCCTACCAGAGTTCTATATCACACTACAGCATGAAGTTGTTATAGGACACACCACAGGGATTACTGGAGTAAAGATGTATTTCACAGTGAATGACATCAGCAGCCTTTCCAAAGTAGGGTATTTGAATTGTACTGAGTGTGACTAGCCTGAAATTCATTGCTCTCTACACAGACAGAAACACACACACACACACGCACACACGCACACACGCACACACACACACACACACACACACACACACACACACACACACACACACACACACAGTTGCCATATTTGGGATTAGAACTCCTACCTAACTAGTTTATCACACTGCAGCAGTACGCAGTTATAGGATGCACCACAGAGATTACTGGGCTACAGTTTTCCCAAAGGTGTATTTCAAAGTGGATGACATCAGCAGCTTTGCCAATGTAGGGCATTTGAACTGTAGTGAGTGTGACTAGCCTAAAAAGCATTACCCTCTACACAGACAGTGACACAGACATACACACAGTTGTCATGTCTGGGATTAGAACTCCTACCTAACTATTTTATCACACTATAACAGTACACAGTTATAGGACGCGCCATGGAGATTACTGGGATAAAGCTTTCCAAAAGGTGTATTCCACAGTGAATGACATCAGCAGCCTTGCCAAAGTAGGGCATTTGATTTGTAGTGCATGTGACTAGCCTAAAAAGCATTGCTCTCTACACAGAAACACACACAAACACACACACTTGCCATGGCTGGGATTAGAACTCCTACCTAACTAGTTTCTCACACTACAGTAGTACAAAGTTATAGGATGTGTCATGCAGATTACTGGGCTACAACTTTCCCAAAGGTGTATTTCAAAGTGTTTGACTTCAGCAGGCTTGTCATAGTAGGGCTATGGAGAGAGCAGTGTGTGTGTGCATGGTCCATAACCCATTTATCTAGAGGTTGACACACCACATGCGGGCACATGCAGGGTTATATTCTACAGGTACGTGTATACAGCTGCTAGATGACTACTTGCTTGTACAGTCATACTGCACAGACAGCACTTGCACCACATAGTCTGTAATGCTGACAGATACTGGTGGCTAATATCTGCAGTGAGTGACATCTGAACTTCATGTGGTTGCAGCCATTTGGCTGTGTTCTGGGTGGGACAGGCCTCATAATGGATAGTTCCTTGTCACAGTCACTCTCTTCCACACATTTATGTACATCTACTTTTGGCTTATTACAGTGTGTTGTACTTGGATATATGTCTGTATTCCTATCCAGTGTGAGTGCAAAGCATGAGTGGTCCATACTGAGGTGTGTCTGCACTAACATCTGCAACTGCCAGATATGTCTGGTCCACTGTTGTTTGCAAACATGGGCTTCATTTGTTTAAGTGTGAGAGCATGCCCAGTATGACCTTTTGCATTGAATGTGTGGATCGATTCCAGGTAGTTTGTACTCCAGTGCAGACCTTTGTGTTGTACACCTACAGGTAGCAAACTGTTTCTGCAGGTTATCCATCGATTATCTGGCAATATGGGGACAAAGTGTGCAGAGGATAGTGTGTACTGTAGGGGATTGTGTTTGTATTGCTTCAGCTACATGGTACTGCTGTTAGCAGAGATATTCAGACATGTGTACTGTTATACACTGTGATGTTTTCTGTCTTCATGTACTGTCAGGTGGACATTCCTGCTCACAGTGATGTCTTGGGGGACAGGGGTGACTGCAGCTGTGTGCGGTATTGTGCGCAGATGCCTACATATTCATGGTAGGTTATGCCATCCTGGAGGGGGAGCTGCAGACACTTGCTGCTGGCTCTGTGTATCCAGTTCAGTGCCTTGGTTCAGTGCCGGCAGAGGATCACGTACTTGTACATCCATCAACATGACAGTATGGCCTTATATTGCTATGGCAATACCTCACAGCTGTACAGATTCGCACAGATTACTCAGAGGCAGGGGCCATGAGTCAGGACATTACTCCTATTGTGGTGTCTGGGCAGGTATGTAGCCACCCATTTATGTGTTTACAGCCAGGGATAGTGTGTGCACACAGCTTTGTGTCAGACCTTGCACATTCCATGCTGCCCACTCTTCCACATCCCCCTCTGTTATTCTATCCACTTCCTTACATTATGCATACATTCTCTGATACTTTCCCTAAGGTTATCACCCCATCACAGCTGTGTATTGGTGTTGGTGTTGGTCCACAGTTCATGCAGTGGGACACAGTGGCAATGTTACTGTGGTTTGTCCACATGGCCTTGCATATGGCTTATGTGGAATGTGTTGTGTTGTTATTTGGGTGTCCATGACATAACATGTATTGGCAGTAAGTGTGAGACACAGGCTCTTTGCAGAGGCCTGTGGACCATTAGGTGTTGATGCGGGCCAGATGTGGCAGGCCGTTACATTCTGTCAGACCTACAGTCTCAGACCACCATACAGTATATTCCCCTGGGGTGTCAGGGTGGGTCTGCTAGGTGTTCATGCCAATACCTTCTATCAGTCTTGATCAGGTGGTGTGGATGCTGGCAGGGTGCTACCTACAGCTAGAGACACACCTGCATGGGACACCTGCACTGCATGCTGCATTCTTTCGCTATTGCCATATAGGTAGGGTCATATTGTACCCATTCCCCACAGCAGGGGTGCAACCAGAGAGGTACCTCTTTGTGGTGTTTGCGTCAGCTGGGTGCATGTGTGCCATGGACACTACTTGCATCTAACACATATGCATTGGGCATTCCAGTTATGCTTGCATGTGCAGATACATCAGCTGTTTCCCAATACATAAGTCCTACCTCCTTTGTGATCTGCCAGTGTTTGGGCAGATAACACCAGTATCCCCTACTACAAGACCAGATAATGTGATGCATACCTGTATGTACAATTCCAAGGTTGTGTCCATTTCAAGGTGACAACAATATATACTGTATATCTGGGGTACCGCCCCCTGTGTACTGCTTGTATATCTAGCCCAACAGCCATGCCATGTCAGTCTTTCAGATAGTGACACATATTACTACCATACATTTACAATGGCTTACTGCTAGCACATGGTTATACTGGTGGGTATTGTCTTTGGCACTGCAGTTGTGAGGACTTGTCTCCGTCATCAGCAGTAGTGGGCAATGACCACCAGGTCTTACCTCAACATGCATACATACTGACCACTCCCACACAATATGAGACACACACCAACCTAACACACACATACCTGCATACTGTGCAGATGCTACAACCTATCCTGCTACCTTGGCTACCTCTGTGCTTCACTGGTATTATACCTACACATACATGTTACTACATTTCTACATAGGGTTGTGGGGGGCACACCTGACTGTTACGACGTCTGTACATCGGATTGGGGGGGCACACCAGACCATTACTACATTTCTAAATAGGTTTTGGGGGGATACACCTGACTGTTACTACATTTCTAATTAGGGTTGGGGGGAGCACAGCTGACTGTTTCTTCATTCCTACACAGGATTGTGGGAGGGGGGCACACCTGACTGTTACTAAATTTCTACACTGGGTTGGGGGAAGGGTCACACCTGACTTTTCCTACATTTCTACATATGATTGTGGGGAGGGGGGCAGACCTTACAGTTTCTACATTTGTACACAGGATTGGGGGAGGCACAGCTGACTATTTCTACATTTATTCACAGGAGTGTGGAGGGCACACCTGACTGTTTATACATTTCTACACAGGACTGTGGGGGACACCACCAGACTGTTACTACATTTCTACACAGGATTTGGGGGGGGGCACACCTGACTGTTTTTACATTTCTACATAGGATGGGAGGGGCACACCTGACACTTGTACACATTTGCTATGACTGTACTGATATGTCAGGTACTCCATTTCATTCTGTATTCTAACCTATTGTGCTGACTAGAAGCATATCAGTATACTACAGGTCTTAGCTTTGAGTGACATACATATTAATTTCTGACTTCCTACCTTTTAGAACAGACATCCCACTACCTAACCTGCTGTAGTCTCTCTGTGTAGGCCTGGGGGGAGGTTATCCATAGTCATCATTTAGAGGCCATAGCACAGCCTTTGTTTGTGTTTGTCTACACCTGTCCTGCTGGCTGAGACTGTTTTTGGGTATGTGAACATCCCTGACTGGCATGTGTGAGTCATATGGACACACATGTGGTCCAGCACATTTCCTGCAGTGGGTTTTGTCACCCTGTGTAGTACTACTACTATGGTGACACCAGTATTTGTTACAGATCTCACAGTGCCATTATAGGTATCTACTATCTGCTGGCATACCATTCAGCCACACAATTCCCTTGCATGCTCGCATCCATACCATAGATACAGGTAACAACATATTGTACTCCATTCGGCAATTGGTAGGTTGAGTGACTTACCTTGTCGGTGTCTCAGTATTGAGGGTGGTATAGCAGGGCTGCCTATGGTGGAAGTACATAGTACACTCCCTACACATGGTTGAGCACAGGTAGTGTCATGTTTGGCATCCCTTTTACTGTATGTGAGACTCAGAGAGAGGTGTTATTCCCTGGATCCCTCCTGTATCAGTGTATGTGCTATGCCTTGCCTATTTGCAAAGGCCAGGGCATACTGGGCATGCCTCCTTCTGCCTACTGGGGCAGGCTCAGGTTGTTCCTCCTCTGAGTCACTCTGTGCCTGTGCAGGCCTTGGCAATGGTGGGGGGGCTATGTGGGCCTACCCTATGCTGTTCCTGCTGCAGTTGTTTCTGCAGGATCATATTGTGTAGCATGGAACATACGATGAGAATTAGGGTACATGTAGTTGGCGAGTACTGCAAGGCTCCACCGGATGTGTCCAGGCACCAGAACTGTGACTTGAGCATCCCAAACACACACTCTATTATAAATTTGGTCTGTGCATGTGCCTCATTATGGAGTTCTTGTTCGGGTGTGTGGGCATTTCTGATGGGTGCCACCAGCCATGGTTCCAGTGAGTATCCAACACCCCCACTAGGTGACCATAAGGTATGTCCCCATTGGCAAATCTGTGGTACAGCTGCATCAAATGCCAGATGTGGGAATCGTGACAGCTTCCAGGGCAGCCAGTACACACATTCATTATTATGCCCTGGGCATTGCACATGTCCTGGCAGTTGATGGAGGGGAAGCCCTTGCAGTTGATGTAAACCCTATCCCGCTCACCGGGTGGTGCTTTGATGTGTATGTACATGCAGTCTATACCACCCACTACCTCAGGGTATTCTGCTATTTGGTGGAACAGTTACATATTGCTGGCCAACGCCTCACAGGTGTTGGGGAAATATACGTGCTCACTGGCATGTGCTGACCTGGCATCCAGGAACTGGTGGAGTACCCTGGATGCTGATGCCTGTGAGATCCCCATCATATCCCCAGTTGGCCTTTGGAAGGTACCTGTATCTAGTATTCTTAGGCCTACACATACCTTGGTATCCACTGGGATGAGTTCACCTCTGTTAGTTCTGTGTGCCAGACGTGGCCGGCACAACTCAACAATTTGCTTTAGGAGGTCCCTGTCCACCCTATAGTGCTCCACTGTCTCCAGCTCATGTAGCCCTTGGTAGGCTACCCTGGGTCTGCACACTCTTCTCCATCTCCTCACTGTGGGTTGGTCAACAGCATTCACATCCTCACCACCCTCAGCCTCTTCCACAAGTTGTTGTATGATAGCTATTGCAGCTCCTATCATTTTGTTGTTTTGTTTGTTAAAACTTCCCCGCTTGTATACACCAGTGGTGTAGAGTATGATAAAAACTAGAGGGGAAGGTGTTTGCATAGTTTATAGTAGTGTTCTGGGCTGGGCTGGTATGCTGCCTGTGTAATTGGCTGATTTTGATACATTTCACCTGCCAGCTATGCTAGTTTTCCTACTGCTGTTTTCACTTCCCATTGCCTTCCTGTTTAAACCCGAGAGCGTGCCATGCAAACACAGTGCTCAAATGTGCACAGATCTGCTATTTCCTGGTTTACTTTTTTTTTCTTTAAAACCCGGTGCATGTCACGCACACCCGCTTAGGCAATGTAAAGAGTGCTAGGCAGCCTCAGACACACACCCTTGCCTAGCTGTGCTAAGCTAGGGGAAAACCTGAGCCACAGAGCTCCAATCTACTTACAGTATGCCTGACACCATCCCCCCCCCCCATGATGTCAGCTAACTCCTAGGCTTGCACCAAGCTATTCCTGCTCTTACACTGTTGGGAGCTGACTAGCATGCAGGGGGAAATCTGGGACTCACTATCATTCCCCTCATTTGCATAGGATTGCCTGCTAATGCATAGTTACATGTCTCACACTGAGTCTTCCCCCCTTAGCAACCAATATTCATTGGCTATGTTGTCTTCTTCCTGCCATTGACTATAATGGCAGAATAGTGATTTTAGTTAGAATGCTTATTTTACGTTTATTTTCTTATTTTCCCCCCGATCCTGTTTGCATGCAACTGCCCTACGCTTAATCAGCCAAGATCGGCTAAAAAAAAATAAAAGTTGATTTTTTTTTCAAATGTTTTCCATGCCAGTGGCCTTATACTTGGCCATTGGCATGCTTTCTAAATGATATCCACCCTTTATTTGGAGCTGTCATGGCTCCGTTTTGGAATTTGCAGAAATGTACTCAATTACTGGTGGAGTACATTTACTAGTCCTGCACGGCCGGTTTCCAGCTTCCTGCATCGCAAATTCACCTCATTTGCATGGATTTCTCCTGCAAATGGGGTAATTTGCATACAGGGGCTGAGTCCGTGCAGGACGAGTGCTCGTGCACGCCCCTACAAGTTATTCCTGGATTGCACGGCAGACATATTGCCTGCTGAAGCTCCTGCACTAATCCTGCACACAGTGCAAGGCTTGCAGAATTCGGGGGCTTGTGTGAGCATAGCTTTTTGTTGGTTTTAGCAGACTAACTTGAGACGGATGCAAGCTAACAGAGCCAAGAGTGGAGCTCTTTGACTTCTGAACCAGTAGAAAATCAGATCTCTTTTAATCCTATGACTCTCAGCTACAGGTCAATACCGCAGGTAATTTAGAATTTCAGAAACTTTAGCTTTTACAGTGGAAGCAGGGAAACTATAATTGGTGTAAAAACAGTAGGGACCAGCAGGGAAATCATACGTAATGTATTATTTGGGATGGAGCAGACACAAGAACAGTAACAATGTAATAAATAGAAACACACCAGAAAATGCAACGTTATGCAGTCAAATAATAAGCCGAATATAAGAGTCTGTGAGCAAAACTGGAATACAAACAGTTGTAAAAGTGGTGAAGCACAGCTCCTACAGCACAAATTACAATATTGTCACTACTGTGAGACAAACTACAGTCTTTAAGACTATGCAGAGATTTATCAGTGAACACTGATTACTGAAAAATGCAGTAACATATAGCAAAATGAGGCCCAGATCTTGAAGTAGTTCACAATTCTACAACTATTGTGAATGAGAGACTACAAGATTAAGGTTGAAGAATGAGTTCAAAATAATTCTACTAATGGAGATAGAATTGCAGTGCAATATGCAAATGATGCTTATGTCTCTCAATTTCAAATAAAGTTATAAGACTAAGGTCCCAGGAAAAAAATTGAAAACACGCAAGCAGATAACCTGATTTGTCTAAAGCATGGAAAAATGAAAAAAAAAAAAACAAAAAAAAAAACAGAGACATCACATAGTCCACTTACAACATAACATATTTAAGCACCATTGAAGTAAAAACCTTTTTCTTTCATTTTTGAAGTAAAGCTCATTTTTCACTGTTGTCTTTCCATAATTCTCAGAATATTGAATAAAAGACAACAATATAGTTCACTCCAGCTGGTCACTCCAAAAAAGTCCGTTTATTACTTAGGACTTTTATCACTATTATCCTAATGGATTTCCTACCAGCCTAATAAACTTTTGAAAGATACAGCCAAGTTTTTAAATAAAGTATGATACAAATCACACAATTAATCTTTTCCTCATACGAATCACACAGTTAATCTTTTCCTCATATAGCATGTACATGGCCTTGAAAGTTTTGCAGAAGTTTCTTGCCCATTTTGCCAGCATAAACGTTATTATAGGAGCTGCATATAGCTACATAACCAGAATTCTTCCTGCCACAATTAAAGTATGTTTGTCACCATATATTTTATTGGGCAAGATTCCAAAAGACTTGCTGTCAGTGTAATTGACCACTTACACTAAAAGCACACTAAGAGCATGTATTTTTGGAATCTGGTCCCTGCTGTAAGTCTGTTTATAGATGTGCCTTACAACAAACTAAGTCTCTTACACTGAGATCAAGTCTTTTGGAATTAGGACAGACGGAGAACAACTGCCTTGGAATTTGACCCATTGTTTCCTCATTGCAATCATTTATGCCATTAGCAATGAACCTGCAACTGTCAAAACATATGCATAGTTATGTCCCTTTCTATTTCCATTGATCTTTTTATTATTTTATGTCCTTTATTTCTGTCCAATCAACTTTTGAAGTTGCCAACCCTATTGTCAGAAAAATAAGGCCTCTCAGCCACACTCCCAGAAATGGTTTCATTATTCCTCATAGTCCTCCAAATGATTCTTATTATACTCTTAATATCAAAAACGTCAACAATAAACAGTGTCTACATCCCCAATGGTCAGTCCTGTTCTTGTCCATCATTAACAAAACATTGGCTGTTTCCCATTCAACTTCACCTGCCAATAATAATGAGTGGAATGTCTTTACCCTTTTTTCCCTACTTGTTTTATTATTTCTTTGATTCCTCATTCACAGTAACCACTTTGTGAAACGTGTTTAATTCTGTTATCCTTTCTTCAAAATCCACTTCTTCACAGGTCAGCCCAAATATCCTTATCATCTGACTGCTAACAGTGATCAGTTTTAGCCAATATGGATGTGTGTTACTATACTGAACATAGGAATTCCAATTGGCTGGCTTTTTAAAAACTTATACATAGTTTTCTGAGTCAGTTCTAATAAAATTCTCTCTCTCTCTCTCTCTCTCTGTCACTCACTTAGAGAACTGTAGCACTACCTAAAAACTGTGGCATTCTGTTTATACAGTTAAAAAAACAACCAGTCTTTCCAAATTCACTGACTACAGAATAAATATATTGTCTATAAATCACCGGTAACCATTGATTTGCTGAATGAAGGCTGTTCTGCAAACAAAATATTCTAACCAACCGTCAATAAACAGTTTTGTATAAATGGTGGCCATTACAGCCCCCAAAGCTTCAGCATATGTCAGGTGATCATATTTTTTTCTAAAAAAAGGAAAATTTGTTTTCAGTAATTACTTCAAATAGTTTGCATACTGCGGTGGTGGTGCTGCGGTAGCGTTGTCGCCTCGCAGTTAGACGCTGCCCGTTCGATTCTCAGTTAGAGCATCTTCTGTGTGGCAACATGCATGAATGGGCATTCCTTCATTGAAGGTTGTGCATTAGGCCTAGCAAGCCAGCATGTAAAAATCTACTGCCAATCGTTAGTGGACCGGAGTTCCGCTGTGGCAACCACAAACCAGGAAAAGCCGAAAGACACAAACAAACTTCAAATAGTTTGCATACTAAAATACTACACTTCCATATAGCCCTGCTTTTTATTGAATTAAGGAAACTGCCTGTGTCACGTGGAATGACTATATACAAAGCATTTACATCCAATGTAACTAACAAAGCTCCTGTCCATCTGTAAGTTCCTTCATTTTCTCAACAAAGTTAAATGTGTATGAGCAGGTAAATGTTTCATCAAGAAGTTCAGCTTCTTATCTACTGGAATGTTTAATGCATCTATCTTGATCTTGCAGCTCACAATACTGTGCTAAAACAAGGGCTGATTTCATTTTTAACAGCCTTGGGAAACCCCCCACAAAAAACTGAAATACCTGACTTTGTAACCAAGTACACAACAAACGTTTGAAGAAAAGGAAACCTTTTGTTTAGTAACTTCCAAAACTTCTCATTAATTTGGTTGTATACTCTGTTAATATCACTTGTTCACTGATACATAACAGTTAACATTAGATAACACTATTTCTATTCTGAGCACATATTCATTTAACATTTGTTTACTGGAAAAGTTCAACTGGGACAGAGTCCATTTTCAGCGGAGGTCAAGGGAGAAATGTTCTAGACGCATGCCCTTGGAATGTGGGAGGAATCCAGAGCACCTGGAGGAAACTCATGCAAATGCAAGGAGGACATGCAGACTCCACACAGAAGGTACCCCAGCTGAGAATGGAACTAAAGAACCTCTTCCTGTGAGGTGACAATGGTAACTACTCACCACTGTGCTGCCCATCTTCTCAATGTTTATATCTTTCACGTATCTTTCAGTATTTATTACAGGCATGACATCCCATATTGGTTTCCATGTAATGCCTTGCACAATCTATGTCAGTTTACTGAAAGTGTCTCTTCCCAAAGGGATTAAACTAAAATAACATTTATCTGCAGGTTGCTGTAATATGTTTCAGTTCTCTTTCACATTCTGCCACAGATTTTGTTATAGAAGAGTGCAAGACAGAATTAAAGCTACTGGATATACTTGAAATTAGAAGACTGGGATATAAGCAAATGACTTCTCTGGACATACCACAGGGTCATTTACATGTATCCCACTGGCCTTCACTACAGAAGGTTTAATGGTTTAAATCCTGAAGACTCTGGCTTGACTGGGTCTGCCTTGTAATTTATTCTGAATGGCTTATATGTGTGACCATTTTGTCTTTAGTTTGGATGTCATAGGAGATATTTTTTAGGCTTATAAGCTTTTGTTTGTAAAATACAGCCCAATGGTTCACTTGTACTGTACTGATGAGGGTACTGGGATTTGGCTTTGTAAGCCTGAATTTATCCCTAAAGACTTAAGAAACAAAAAGTAAAAAGTCATGGGTATCTAGACACCACATAACAGA
>NC_056731.1:91650564-91677487 GCF_019279795.1 Protopterus annectens
CACAAAACAATACCTCCAACTTTTCCCTGCAAACTGTGTCCACCAAGTTTATTTATAAACTCCTTTGTAAACTTAAACTGACCAATTTGGCTGCTGATAACCTTCCAGTAGATTTCCTTCAGATAGCTGAAGAAGCTATAGCCTATCCTGTTGCTTTCTCATTAATAGGTCTCTATCAGAGTGCAAGGGACCTACCTTATGGAAAACATCACATATTATATCACTACATAAAGGAGGTAACTCCTTAGAATTCACTAACTACTGCCCAATTGCTATTCTATCACTCTTATCTAAAATATTAGACTAACTAATGCAGTACCTCCAAAAAACAACCTGTTATCTAATGTACAGCATGGCTTTATTCCCTTCCATAGCACCACCACAGCACTACTGTCTTTTACTAACATAGTAAACCGCTACAGAAACAATGGCCTATTCATATTGTTCATATTCTTAAACTTATCAAAAGCTTTTGGCATGGTTAACCACAACATGCTTTGTGAAACTCTATCAACCATAAACGTTAACCCCTTCTCTATCTCATGGTTCAACAGCTACTTATTAGGCCAGCAACTAGCAGTCCTATGGCAAAACCAATTGTCCTCTATGTTACCAGTATCCTTAGGAGTCCCTCAAGGCTCCATTCTTGGCCCATTGCTGTTCTCTGTATTTGCTAACCAGCTCTCTTCCTCTGCACTCACTGCCTCAGTAGTACCATATGCTGATGACACCACCCTTACATGTGCCACCCCCACAATAAAAGAACTGCATACCCTAACCCAAAATAACTTTACTTTAGCTGAAAAATGGTTCACTGACACCAAACTTATTCTTAATCCCCCAAAAAACAAAACTTATTATTTTCAGCCCAGGTACCCCCCCCCCCCTCCTTCAACAATAATTTTATCATAAGTTTCAGAGATAATATCCAAATCACTCCAACCACATACACTAAACTGCTAGGGGTAGAAATTGACAACAACCTGAGATTCGACATCCACACAGCACAAACCATCAAGAAAGCAAACAAAATGTTTGGGCTTGTCTACAGGAACAAATAGTTTAGCACATACCAAAGCCACAATAGCAAGGACTCATCTCTTATCCATCCTTCTCTATGCCTCTCCAATCCTGACTAATCTCCACCAGGTTGATTTAAACAAAATGGAATCTTATTGTAACAACATTTCCAAGTTCGCTACAGAAGCCTCATACAGGTCTCATCACTGTCTATCCCTTAAGCAGCTTAACTGGCTTCAGCTGCCTCAACTACTGTTACTCAGTCAATTGTCAGTAGCACACAAGTTATACTACCTTCCTGATAAAACCCCTGCACTCCAGCATCCAATTCAACCCTACACTACTACTAGAACCTTAAGATCTAGTAACCAGAATCTCATAAATGCCATCAAATATAAGAATGATGCTGGCAAGTCTCTCTTTGGTCGCACTATTGCAAGAATATGGAATACACTACCTAGGCATATAACTTCTAATAGCTTTACTACACAATTTGAAAAACTCCTGAAAACCCACTATTCAAACAACAGGCTGTGCTCCTGTTACTCCCCAGGTTAATACATACCAATGCATTGTAAGGATGATACTGTTATAGTATACCATTTCCCCTGACAAGGCTGTTATTCTGATCATATCTTAAAGATTGTCACTACTGTTGATATTTATTGTATAGAACTAAGACTTATTTATTATATACTTAGCAACCATTATCTGTTGCCAGAAACAAATACCATATGCTGATAGATCTTTATTACATCGTATGTTTTTATCCTTAAAAATTATGTATGTGTTTACTACATTGCAGGTTTCTATCCTTAAAATTATGTGTTTTGAATTTTGTTTTTATGTGTTTTTGAAATTTTATTGTATGTGTTTTGAATTTCCACTTTATTGTGTGCTGAACTTTTGTCTTATGTATTGTATTTTTTGGAGCTTTTCTCCCCAGGCCTCTGCTGAAAATGGGCCTGTGTCCAGTCGGACTTTCCCAGTAAGCAAATGTAAAATAAAATAAATAAAAAAATAAATAAATAAAAATATTCCCTCATGCATTATTCATTTTTTTATTATTTGTATCAAAATATAGCAAAAGTACTCCATGGAGTCAGAGTCAGTATTTTTGACTATTTTTTGTATATAGATAGATAGACAAGTCTCTGGTTGTTATCTAAGTTTAATAGCTGTCTACATTCGAAAGACTGACAAAGATACCATGGATGCACACTACTCCTCTCATAAGGTTGCATTTTGCTGTGCTGAATGATACCATCCCATCAAGTTAAAAATGTCTTTTCTTAATTTCATTGACCACTAGCATGAATTATGATGTTGCTCTAAGCTCCAACATTCTCAAACATTTTATCCTTCTTACTCACTATCACAATTGAGACAAAATGAGTTTTATCTCTTTGGATTGGATAACAAAACAAAACTTGAAAGTATAAATGTATGTCAAAATGCTGATGCAGACTATAGCAGCATAAGTGTTTTTTTTCAAGAAAATCTTCATTTTTTACCTGCATATAAACAAACGGATCATATTGCTTGTCACTATATAGTGAATTTACATTTTGAGCACATTTTATAACTTATGGGTGTGTGACTTTTAAATTCTGTACTAAACCAGCATTTCTTTGTTTGCATGTTTAGTCTAGTTTGCCATTGCACTGTGATGTACAGCAGCTAACATGCTGCTCACTAGAAAGTGGTCAGAGATATCATACACTCAGTGCAAATAATTGGAAGAATTCCATTATGATCTTTCCAATATTAGCACATAGTTTGAAGTGTCTGCTTTTGTGAACATCTGTATTTAATTAGCAATGTAATTGCTTTGTAGCTCATTAAAAGAGTAGATTCATATAATTAAAGGCTGATTAATGTCTGCTACAGGTTCATTTAAATAAAAACTGATGTGTAATCGGATACAGTAAACTGCATAAGTAAAACTCAGAGAATCCAACCACCAGAACTGCAGGTAATATCATGAACAAAACATTTATTTTTAGGGGAAAGCTGTCCTTCACCTCTAATACATACTAACTACTTGGTCATATAAATGTTGGGAAAAGACAATCATCCTACAGGGGTATTTAAAAATAACTGTTTGCACTACTATGACTTCAAATTTCTCCCAGTTATGTTAAAGCCATCTGGGGAGTAGTGACTCTGGAGAGGAGTTAGGATTTGAAATATTAATAACTATAAAAATACCACCAAAATGGAGAGAATAAAAAATGAAAAGTTGAATCTCAGTGTTGAGCACTTTTGGCTACACTGGCCTTCCTCAGAACACAAAATCACTCACAAAATGCTCTCACTTAAAAACTCTTCAACAATTAACTAATTAACTAACCCCTATCACATGGTACTAATACAACTGACAATACTCAAGAAAAACACACAGTTAAAAATGTCTAAAGCAAGTGGTAAAAAATTAAGTTCTATTTACATTTTTTGCTATTCTGATTTTAATTAAAAACAACCCTGTGATTAATATTGCTATTAAGTCCTGGTTTGATGTAAACATAACACACAATCTGTCATTTGAGCTCTTTGTATTCTAATTCATTATCCCTGTCTCCATTGAAATCAAAAGGGACATGATCAATAACTCCAAAAAAGGAATTTCTTAAAGGAACAACATTCTGTGGAATGCTTAGCTGAAACATTATCCTTATTCCCAACTCTGATGGCATATTGGTGCTCATAAATTCTTTTTCTGAAAATCCTAATGGTTTTTCCTATGTAGAAAGCCTCACAGATGCTGTAACTAGCAAGACATGCCACAAACGTGACACTACAGGGTATGTCTTTTCAGTCCTGCTATCAACAAAATATGGACTTTCTTGAATGTATCTACAATAAGCACAATGTTAACACCTATAAATCCCTCTCTTAAAAGCTCCAATATCTTTACTGATAGTTCTTTCTAAATAAGTTTATTAGTTTTTTGCTTTACTGTTAATGAAAGAAGGTTTGTCTCCCACCACTCTGTTGACTTCTTCACTGACTTCTAATAACTTCCAATTGTTGTGTATGACCCCGTGATGATGTGAGGTAGTGCAGCTATGGCAGAGAGGGTAGGGCAGTGTATGTGTAAATTAAACCACCACAGATATTTGACATTTTGTAAATAATTTTATATCATTTGTATATCAAACTTATTTATATAGATGCTTGCATTAAAAATGTATTTGTAAAACTGCTTGTTTTGAAAAAAAATGTATCAACGGTGGGTCCTGCTAGACAAAAAAATATATACATTTTTAAAATGTATCAACAGTGGGTCCTGCTGGACAGAAAAAAATATACATTTATATCAGACTGTACCGTTGCAACTGATGAAATGTATATATGTTAACAGAGGATGCTGGAAGAGAAGGAGTTAAGCTTAGCCCAGCTTACCTTAAGAAAAATAGCTTGATATTAAATGACTGAATGCAGCAGAGACATAATGTCTGGACTGGAATTTTGCTTAATGAGTAACTTATACCATCATAGTTAGCAGGAGTGTTGTAAAAAAATTTATGTCATTTGTAAATCAAACTGATTTGTATATATGCTTGTGTTAAAAATGTATTTGTGAAGATGCTTGTATTAAAAATGTATCAACAGTGTGACCTGCTGGACAGAAAAGAAATGCACATTTATAAAAGAATGTACTGTTAGAACTGAGGAAATGTATATATGTTAACAGGGGATGAGGGAAGGGAAGGAGTTATACTCAGTCCAGTGTACCTTAAGAAAAATAGCTTGAAATTAAATGACTTGGTTTGGATCAAAAAGATTTTATCTCGCAGGACTGAATGCAGCAGAGACATGATGTCTGAGCTGTGATCCTACTCTTATTGTCCTTAGTGGTGAGTTACTGCTATCCTAGGGTGCCAGGGAACAGGTAGTTGGTCTCTGCAGAAGAATGAAAGGATTATAATTGTTTTACAGTTTTCATATGCCCTAGCAAAGCACCAGGTGTGTATTGTGACACACTTGTGCTAGATTCTGGTTCAGTTTTTAGTTAGGGGGTAGTGTAGGAACCACAGAATCATGACACACTCAGCAGTTTGGCTTAGATCTGACAACAAAGGCACTCACCTGCTTCATCTTTCCTTCCTTCCTTTTGTAAGTAACTTAACTAATGGGCAGTAATTCTTCATCTAGTTAGAATATATAGTGAAATTAGTTAAATAGTGTTTTATGTGTCTGTCCAGGTCTTTCCATCTATATTATTTTGTATATTTCCTGTGAAATGAAACTCTAGTGTTTATTGTAAATAGATTTTCATTATTTACGTTTTCTATTTTAGTAGTTATTATTAAATATATCTAAACCTTTCTCTGTGGATGGTGTTTTAGAAAATATTTTAACCTTTGAGAGTAATTACATTTATTTTGTGGCATTTTGGTTTCATGCTCATGAAAGTTTTGCTGCTTTGCCAAGCATTGCCATTTGTATAAGTACTAATTTTACTAAGAGAAATTGGGTACCCTGGTAAGAGCCTTAAAGCAGCTGGCTAGTGGCAGTGAATCTACCTTATAGTCTGGGTAGAGGTGGAATAGCAGGTACATCTGTGCCAGCCTTTGCCAGCTTTGTGTGTGTGTTTGAAAATTAAATCTCAAAGAGTGTGTGTCAGCTACTTGGAACAGGAACACAGAACACTGATTTATGCAAAGATAAATTAAAATCTTATTTGGGGCCTAGAGAGAAAGTCAACCCTCAGGTCTTCAGTGTGCTCCCTCTTAAGGAAAATTGTGCTTGGTGCAGAGAACTGGATTTGAAAATACTGTGTATATCTATCTTTGCTCTAAGTGAACATTCCCTACCAATTTCAGTTGTGAGGATTGTGGCTCCTTGATTGATGGTCCAGAGGAGGGATATCACAGAACCTGTTGAGGGCAACACTGTTCAGAGAAAAAATAAGGACACAGAAAAAGACCATTCTTTAAAATCAGCAGGTCAAATGTCTGCCCTTTCTGTTTTATTGTGGTCTTGACCAATACTTTTTTGTATAACATGTGTTGGATACTCCCTATTCACAAAAAAAAAATTGTATGATGTGTGTTGGATACCACCCTATTCACAAACCTTCTGTGTAGCACTTGAGTGAAGAAATCTATCTTTTATATCTCAGTGGTTGTCCTTTTAATTCTAACAAACCCTTGACAATGCTGTGTTTAATGTATGCTGGATGCATACTGGAGTAGTGCAAAAAAGCATTACTAGACACATTTCTATAACTAATCATAGTACTTAATTTCTAATTGTCGATGCCTTTTTGTACCTGCAATTCTAGATAACAAACCTTCGAGTGGTGAAAACAAAAAAATTTAAAAAAATCTGTGCCATTGTTCATTTTTCTTAAAATATGACTTTAATGCGCCAACCATACCCCTCCATGTAAAAACAAAAAAATCATCAATTAATCTGAAATAAGACAAAACATTTTCATATTCATCCAGAAGATGGAAAATATGTGTCTCTCAATAGGCCATGACCAAGTTTGTATAATTGGGTGCCATATGTGCACCCATAGCCACTCCTGTTTTTTGATGATAAGCTCCCGCAAACATAAAAAAAGCTGTTGCCCAACATCTGGTCAATACTTTCTGCCAAGAAATTGATTTCACCCACCATATAATGGTCACTCCTATTTAACATGAAAGCTGCCCATTCAAGCCAATGTCACGTGGAATGCAGGTGTATAATGACTGAACATCAGCTGTGACTAATAGATATTCCTTCTCAATGGTAACTTATTTGATTTTACTAAGAAAATCAAAAGAATCTCTTATAAATGGAAGGACCTGATTTGCTAAAGTAAGCAAAGCCCTGTCCACAGATTTCAACACCACTTCCAACTTGGAAGCAGGTGTTGACTCAATAAGTCTATATGGCGGATGAATGTTGTTTTTGTGTATTTTAGCGACATCAAATAGTTTTGCAGTCTAGTTATAGCTAAGCACTCCACAGAATGTTGTTCCTTTAAAACATTCCTTTTTGATGTTATTGAATATGTCCCTTTTGATTTGAATAGAGACAGGGATACTACAGATAACTCAAATGGCAGATTGCATCTTACACTTACAGCAAACCAGGACTTAATAGCAATATTAATTAGAAGGTTGTTTTAACTAAAAATAAGAATAGCAAAAAATGTAAATAGAACTTTATTTTTTTTTTTTTTTTTTTTTTTTTTTACCATTTGCTTTTTTTACTTAAACAATTTTAACTGTGTGTTTTTTCTTAAGTGTTGATAATTGTATTAGTTCCATGTGATAGGGATTCATTGATTAGTTAATTTTTCGTGAGTATTTAAGAAAAAGCTTTTTGTGAGTGATTTTTTTGTTCTGAGGAAGTTCAGTATGGCAGAAAGCACTCAACATTGGAATTAAACATTTTGTTGTTTATTTTCTCCATTTTTGGTTTTGTTTTTATTGTCATTGATGTTGTTACAACATACCATTGGGACATCCATATATTATTTCATCAGAGTTTGAGAAATTGCCATCGATGTGTTACCATTCACTGAATAGTAAATTTCTAGAGTAGTGGCATGATTGTTACAAGGTACCGTTATGTAGTTTTATGAATGTAAATTTGTTGCATTATGCTTTATACTCTTTATAAATGTGTTTGTGTTTAGATGCGCCAGTTTAAAGAATGTTCATTTCTTTTTGATTAAAATTCAAGTGAAAGGGGTCTTTAGAATATGCCCCCTTCCACTTAGCAAATGTTAAGTACATCATTTAATAAATCACTCAGTCACTCAATCAGACAATTAATTAATAAAGAAATCATAGAACCTACTTTCTTAGTTCTTTCTGATATGTGAACTTAATGGAGACCCAGTCGTACCGAGATGATAATCTCAAAACTTAAAATACCGAACCGTGTAAGTTTTCTCAGTGCAAGTAAATACTTGCCCAACATAACAGTACATCACACCTCACTATCTACAACCCATTTAGGTAGGGTGCTATGCCCCCCACCCACCCCCAATGTGGGGGATTGTGCCTCCCACATAACCCTAGCTATAACCCTGGCTATATATACCAACTCCAGGATAACACTACACTGGAGAAAGGGCATAATATTCACCATGGCCAGTCTCTGTCACAAGTTCATATGCTGATTGTCTGAATCATCCATTGACGTACAATAGCTTTGGCTGTATTTTTTGCAATACTAAAAATGTCTGGCACTTAACAGGAAAGGTTAAGGCAATAAGCTGCTTCCTGTGATGTTGGTTTGATTCTGTCAGACTTTGTTTGCCTAGTGCGTGACCTTGTGCAATTTACTTTGTAAGACAGTGCATTGGGGAAATTGTGCTAGACACTTCAAGTCTTCTTTGACAGCATGTTTAGCAAAAAAATACTTTTGGAAAGTTCCTGTGTTGCCATTTCCTTTCTTGGATAGAGGGAGGCTTCTTTGTTCACCAGTGGCAGTGGGGAGCTTGGAGCAGCCTATCTGTCCCTGGAGGAGTGTTCTCATCGCAGGAATCTGGTAGTCTGTTGGCTGTTTTGGGCCAATTTCTAGCTCTTTCAAGTCCGCCTGTATAAAATCCATTGTAGCGCGGTTTTGCGTGATTTTGTGCATAGTGCGGCATCGAGCAGCGCTGCTTATTTGGGTTTGAGCCTTGGAACTGATCTAGTTCTCATAATAAAAACCCTATTCCTACGCTAAAGCCTAGCACTTGCTCACTAAAGCAATTATAAAAGTCAGCACTAAAAAATTAAAAGCACTACACCCTCACAAACTTCCCTTGAGTAACTTGTTCCCCATTGGCCCTTTTTTTCAATTATAAAGGAATTCCCAGTACTATTCTAGCATGTCCAAAGGTCAGTTGTCAATCTCCTCTCCAGTCCAGCTGGTGAACCTGGGAATCTTGAGGCAATGTTACAACTGCCTAATGTACACAGACAACCCTCTCCTCCTCCCAACAAATTCCAACACATGTGAGAGATGCAACCATATAGCCAAACTGGAGGCTAAGCTCTCTCAACTCAGTACTGGCGTAACCAGTCAGGAGGAGAAGGAAACCACACTCACTACAATTCCAGTCTCACATAGACCTACCACGACAGCAAACCAAACACATAAACACACAAAAACATACTTGGAGGCTCTAAATAAAATCTGCCTAAGCAGCAGAGACCTCCAAAGCAGACACCCAAGCAACCGCTACCCCAAAACAAAACACGTGCAACACATAACTCACAAAGCCAGTGTGCGAACAGTGACAGCCCTTAAGGCTAAACAACACACCTGATACACTTGTAATAGGTGACTCTATCATCAGGCACACTGGCGTCCGCTCACCAGGCTGAACAAGGAGAAGGTCACGGTGAGCTGCCTGTCGGCGCTAGGATCCGCCACATAACACAAGCACTCAGGTCACTCCAAGGCAAGTACAAATATGACTCAGTCATTGTCCATGCTGGTGTGAATGACCTGAGGCGTACCTCCCTGGACTACATGAAAAGAGACATAGAGGAGCTCTCTGAGCATGTAGCCCAGGCCGGTATGACCCTGACCTTGAGTAGCATCTTACCCTCACCAAGAATGATGCCACAGTATGAAGACAAGATTATCAATTTCAACAATTGGCTTAAGTATTGGTGTCATTCAAAGGGGATCCAATGCCTGTCAGCCTGGGATGACATGCTCGACAAGCCACGATGCTTCGCTAGGGACGGCTTGCACCTGCCACCCCTGGGCTTTCGGATATTGGCAAAGGCTCTTGCTACCCACATAGTGCCTTTTTTAGGCAAGGCTCAAAAGACAAACCCACCTCCATAGGTATCACAAGGGATAAGAAACTAAGAGTAATGCTACTCAATGCCAGAAGTCTAAACCTCAAGATGCATGCACTCGAAACTCTCCTTAGCATGGAGACCATCGAAATCTGTGCAGTAACAGAAACCTGGTTCAAGGCTCTCGAGAGCACCCCAGCACTACCAGGTTATACCTCATACCATGCTTTTTGGCCCCAAAACTTGGACCGAACCACAAAAGGAGGGGGAGCATCAATATTCGTCAAAGATACCTACACCTCCAGGTTGGTGGCACAGCACGAAGCATCAGAGACTATCCATGTGCAACTAACAGTGGGTAAAACTGCCTTCCAGTTTATAGCCTGCTACAGACCACCCTCCCAAACCCAGGAACCCCACTCGGCCTTCCTGAGAACACTGGAAAATATGAAGATCTCTCCAAACACCATTATATTGGGTGACTTCAACTACCCAACCATAGACTGGGAGCATTACTCTAGCTCCAACACCCTAGCCCAAAGGTTCCTAGAATTCATAAACTCAAATGCTATGGAACAACTTGTTACCAGTTCCACAAGAGGGGAAAACATACTGGACCTGATCATCACCAACATGGGGACTCTATGCTCCAGACCAGAAGTGAATCCCTCACTGGTAAGATCAGATCATAAACTAATCTCACTGGATATTCACATCCCGACCCCACCCCATGCCCAGAAAACCACAGTGAAAAACTTCTCTAAAGCAAATTTCACACTCCTCAAAACCGAGGTGGAATCCTTCAAAGCCCCCGGGCCTGTGGATATCTGACCCAGACCACAAAATCCTTTATAAACGCATTCTATGAACACCTTCAGGAATGCATGGATCATGCAATCCCAAATAAAACCAAGACCCAATCCTCCAAAGGCAGGCGTCCTGTCTGGTGGACCCCAGCCATAAACAAACTATACAATAGAAGGAGGAAGCTACTACATGACAGAGCAAAATCCCAAAAGGGAAGGCATCTCTGATCAGTATTAGCAAAAACTACGGGCACTCATAAAATCGTCTAAGGCCAGCTTCAAGAGAAAAATTGCACAGGACACTAAGGATAATCACAAGGCTTTCTTTAGTTATGTTAGGAACCTGGGTGAGAATTCCCAGATATGCTCAGAATTAGTCCAAAATGACAAAAATACACGAACCCACAGACATTGCCAACATCCTAGCTGACAGGTTCAGCGCAAACTTCTCCCCTCCCCACCAAAAGGGCTAATATCTATCCCAGCAGAGTGCTGCCCCCCTGACATCTCAGATGCTCAGGTAAGAGCTGCCCTCTTCAAAGCAAGAAACACAGCATCAATGGGACCAGACGGTGTCCCGGGCTGTGTCCTACATGAACTCCAAGAAGAGCTAAACCCAAACCTAAAACTACTGTTCAATCTCAGCCTTACTACAGGATATGTACCCAAAGAGTGGCGTACAGCAACAGTGGTCCCTCTCCACAAAGGTGGTGCCTCAACGGATCCTGGAAACTATCGCCCCATAAGTCTAACTAGCTTGGTCTGCAAAGCTATGGAAAGGATCATCATGGACCTTATAAATAAAGATATTGGGGACCTACAGACACTGGATCCTACCTAGTTCGGCTTTGTTAAGGGCAGATCCTGCCTCTTAAACCTGGTCAATTTCTTTGAAACAATCACCAAGACCATTGACAGGGGGAAGGTGGTCCACACAGCCTACCTGGACCTTGCAAAAGCCTTCGATACAATACCCCACTCGGGCATTATAGATAAGCTCACCAGCTTAAATATAAACCCCTATGTCACTAGATGGGTTGCAAACTGGCTCAAGGACAGAACCCACATGGTTAGAATAGCTGGAGCCATGTCAGACTCCAAACCAGTTACAAGTGGCGTCCCACAAGGCTCAGTCCTGGGACCTCTCTTGTTCGGTATATATTTCTCGGAGGTACAGGCCAACATGGAAGGACTGTGGCTGACCAAGTTCGCAGATGACTGCAAACTGGGTGCCATAATAGACTCTCCAGCTGACACAAGCATCCTCCAAAAGGGCCTCATAGAAACAGACAACTGGTGCTAGAGCCATGGCCTCAAGCTAAATGCCAAAAAGTGTATAGTCATCCCCTTTGGCATAAACAAAGTGCCCACAAATTACCACATAGGTGGTAATCCATTAAGTACAGAAGAATTAATTAGGGACCTGGGGACCCAAGTTGATAGCAATCTCTCATTTGACAACCACATGGCCAAAGTGGTTAGAAAAACATTTTATATAGCCCACCTAATCATGAAGGGATTCACATCTAGATCAGGGGAGATCATCGTGCCTCTTTACTCATCCCTCATCAGGCCCATAATTGAGTACAATGCCCCTTTTGGGATGTACCTTACCAGACACCTGCAGCAACTGGAAAGACCCCAAAAGTACCTCACCAAGAGGATCAAGGGGCTTAAACAGATGCCGTATGCTGCCCGGTTAAAGAAACTCCAGCTCTACTCAGTGGCATACCGCCTGCTCAGAGGCGATCTGTGCCTGACGTATAAAGCCATGTCCAACCCGGAATTAATGGACATGCTGCACCTCAGAAAATCCAACTCCCATCGAGCTATGCACTCAAGGGACTTAAACCTCAGCACTGAAATAAACAGGACATGCTGGAGGGACAGATTCATAACCCAGAGGCTCCCTTCACTCTGGAATAAAATCCCAGTCCAGGTTAGGCAGAGTCCCTCATTGACTCTCTTCAAGAGGAATCTTGATGAGTGGATGGGAGATCGTAGGTTTACCCCGGGTATCACTTCTGTGTCACTGTTAGACAGAGGCACAGTATACTAACCTTGAAAAAGGGCATAGCAAAATTAATTTAAAATGGGTGGCGAAAGCCATACACACTCTGGCTAGACTTATAAATGCCCTAGGGCAGATAGCCTAGTATGAACCTATGAACCTATGAACCTATGAACCTAAAAAAAAAAAAATATGAACCTAATTGTGTTGGTTTAAGAATCTTCCAGAATCCTTTGTTGAGATCACAGATTACTGGCTCCAAGTTACATACAACAAATGACCTTGATGCTTAATAATATGAACAGGTGTGCACTATCTAACCTTTTTATTGTAAGTGGGATATCCAATGTCATAAGAGTATTATTTTGGTCAACATAAAAAATGTAGATGATACATCTGACTAATTTTACCATTATTCCCAGCAAACATACTGTCAATAGTCTGAAAATCACCACGTAATGTGTAGTCTCCATGAATAACGTTGCGTCTAAAACACGTTTGTGCTTTTGCTCATTGAAAACTTGCTTTGCAGTTATTGAAGGTCTATGAGTTGTTAGCAAGCTGTTTGTGATAGCACAGGGTCTGACTCATTTGGTCTCCATTTGCTTATTGTATCACTCTGAGCATGTCACTGAAACAGCCAGTGGTTTCGGATTGTTTCTGGAAAGGGCTTCTTCTGCCAGTGGGGTAACAGGATTAATAAATAAACTAAAAATAATCATGTGGATATCAATGTATGACAAGCATCTTATTGACCTGTTGTGAATTTAAAATAGGTCTCAATTTCTTTCAAGAATTAAGATTAGCTGCTTTTGGACAAGCATGATTGTGGGCTGTCTTGGCCAACAATAAAATAATGCCGTAATTACACAAATAATATTCATACATTGGGGAGATATAAATCTTGGTTTGATGTTCACGCTTTTGGAATTGCTTAATATTAACCAGTACTTGTTTTTTGCAGCATTAAATGCACAAATGAATGAAGATTGATTTCTGGTACGTAGTGCTAAGTACCAGCCAGAACATAGCTGTGCTTGCATGAATTAATTTACGGCTACATGTGATTCGACTTGCAAACCAATGTCTCCTTAATATCATGCTGTGGCAGAGTGTTGGATTGGCTACAGTTCTATCATGTTAAGTTAAGGCTTAACACTTCTTCAGCCTACTGGCCTACCTACTCATCAGAACCAGTATTAGGTGTTCTGGTCCCAACGCACTTACCTAATCTGCGGCCTCATTAATTCTAAGTTGAGGAGCAAGAAAAAGGTCTTGTGAGTTAAGGAGCAAAAAAAAAAAATAGTCCCTTTCCTTGCAAAACTGTAACAACCCCCACCAAATGGAACAAGCAGCTTGCTACAGCTAAATATCAAACAGTAAGCACTAATGTGCTTGATTATTCACCATGAATGCAATATTACCATACATTTCTGAATGCTGGGCCCGTAATACTGCAGTGCTACATGATTGGCAACCTCCCAACACCTTATACCCAGAGCTGCTTCTGCCTTTTGTTCCCACCCTAGCAATGCCTCTGCTATTCATACCTGAGACCTCCATATCCAGGGTTGTATAGTGTGTTGGGGCAATGTTCTCACTTCTAGTGTCTCTGGAATACTCATGCTGCCTAATTGCATGTGATTGTGTTAATGTACTACTTTTTGTCAGATTAGAAGGTGATCAGTTTACAAGGATCCATTAAATGGGTGCATAAAGTTTTGAAGGATGCCAGTAACTTTCCTTATTCCCTTACTGTGTATGGTTGCTGAAACTCTGAAAATTTTATCAAAGACAGTCCAAGCAAATACTGCTACCATATCCTTTATGTTAATCTGCCTGCAATAAAGACAGTATCCTGTCAAGACCTGTGAATGCAAAATGTTATCACCACTGATAGCAATCAATAAATAATCTACTAACAGTCCACAGATAAATAGGTTTACTAACAGAAATGATTACTGTTTAGTTTCTCCAAATGTTTTGTACTTCTAACACCTTGACTGGAATTGATTCCATTCTGTAGTCAGTGTACAGTCAGAGATCATGAAATGTTATTATCAGTCTTTAATGTTTGTCAAGAGTGCTGTAAGCAGCACCCACAGTGTACACAGAAATGCCTCTTTTGGAAGTTCTTTGGTAGTTACCTATATCAGTAGCATAATTATGTATATTTGATGTTTTACTGGTCCTGTTAGAAAGATGTGAAACTGCTTTAAAAGTTTTGTATTGTATCTCCTACTTTTAAAACGGTAGGGGGTTGGTTATCTGAACTAAATGGGACCAAGGGTAGCTTGGATAATCAAACTGTTAGGATAATCTTACATACATTGAAACAGATAAAAAAAACTTCTAAAATCTTGTTTTTTTTTTTTTGCATGCAGGGAATACACTTTTCATTTTCACTGAGCAATTCCAACAGACAATAAAGAATATTTTTCACATAGGAGCAGACTACAAACAAAAATGCACACAAATGAATATGTATAATGTTTAAATATTCAAACTTTATGATTTTTCCTACTCAAAAACTTTGGAAAGCTACGTTTGGATAATTGACTGTTCAGATAATTGACATTCGGATAATCGACTCTCTACTTTAAGGCTTTGTAAATAATCATGTATGCAGTCTATCTTGAGCTTCCATTATTATTAACCTTTCATGTTTTGATTTAAATTCATGTCTTCTTTGTCATGCATAGGTCAAACTTTATCCATGAGTTCTCCAGACTTTCTGCTAAAGATGTGGGTTTACAGTTTTCTTTCCTTCTCTTCTGATTTTTTTTTTTTTTTTTTGGCATTTCTGTTGCTACCTAATTTTTCCAGTTTTTGGTTTATTTTATATCCCTGCCTCATTAAGAAATGATTTTGCTAATCTGAGAAAAGATGTCAACTTAGACTAGTTTTCTTGCTGAGTTAGAATTTTTGACTATGTCTAGATCTGATTTCAACAAATATTTATTCATTTCCACTATTGCAGATTATGCATACAGTCAGTTTAATACTTCCTTCAGACTGTGGGATATATAGCTTTTTAATGCACTATATTTTTACATATTATTTGATAAGCACAAAGTACCTTTCTTCTTTCATTTTAAAACTGATCCAGTGCTTTTTGGGGCCATTTGATCACATTAAAGCTATTAGTTACAGCAGGAGTAGAAAGCTGATTATAGTGTGTAGTTTATTACTAGTTGCCAAAGTAGTTTTCAATATCAGCTTTAGTTTTCTAAAACATATCTTATTAAGCTGTACTCTCATTTATTCATGTTTTAGTATTGACCCTTCTTCTCTCTTCTGGTGTTTCCATATCCCTCCAGGATAATTTATATCAGATGCCACTCTCTAGTTGATATTTTCACTGAACTTCAGTTGTCTTGCTACAAATGTTGTTTCTGTACATTTATCGAGGACAAATGGCATTCTTATCTGAAAAATATTTAACCATTTTTAGTTGTACTTTCAGGTGCTTGTCAGATGAGATATACAAGTTTTTATCATCCACAAAAAGTAGACAGGATGTCAATTGGCAAGACTGCTTTTTGAAAACATTTGTGTGGGTTAAGGGTAAGGCATATCAGCAGCTGTGAAAAAGAATCATCCTGTGTTATCTTCATCTGGAATATTTTCCTTGGTATTATAATTTGTCTTTATCTTGACTCAGTTGTAAAGTGGTTTGTCACTGTTTTGTTTTATCACTGTAGTCTATATGTGATATACTTCTGTACGCATTTCATAATCCACAAATGTTGAATTTTGTCATGTTTGTTTTTGTAATCTCATGCAATACTTTGCTCACTGATGTAACTTAAGTCATGTCATGGCAAGATAGGCAGATATAGCTAAACATGGATTCATGCTTTTATGATAGAAGACATGAGAAAGTCAATTTCAAAACAGACCTTGATGATAAACACAGCAGCAGACTATCATCCAACTAATATATTAATACCATAATTCTGCACATAAACAGTTATATATTTTAATCAAACTTATCTAGGGCCGGATTTCAAGAGAGTTGCTCTCAGCATAAGTTTGACCTAATTCTGAAAGACTTGCAATCAGTGTAAGTGACTTATCTTGGTATAAGCCTTGTTTATAAAGAGGCTTATTCTAGAGGCCAGATTCCAAATGACCTGCTGCTCTCAGTGTAAGTGGTCACTTACATCATGAGCAAGTCTTTTGGAATTGGGCCCCTGACCACATATGTATAAATCTTTCTTCTTGGATTTACATTCTGTGGCCAGTCCATTCATATCCTCACCAACATTCTGGTAACAGAATAATGCAGCCAGTGGGAATAATACTGTTGCAAGGAAGACATCACATTCAGTGGAACTGATATTATCAAATCCCAAAGGATTTTTGACACACAAGCATAAAGGGTGCGTGTCTTACAATTCCTAGACATGCCAGTCTGCATTTTGTAGATTATGTTTGATAATTACATGTCCTTTCACATATTATAACTTAAGTATTTTTTTTATTACTTTAACTAATTGCTTTGTGTGTGTGTTATAACTTTTTTAACAGTGTGGAATGTTGATATGAGATTTTCACTGTAGTGATTTAAAGAGTATGTCCAAATGTTTATTTATTTGTTTAGTCATTTATTTGCAGTAATCATGTTCTCATTATGTAAAGTGGGCTTTCAGAATTAAAAAAAATATATGCAGATTTTATTTAGCTTCTTTATTTGAAAAATATGTCTTATGTTTAATTGACTTTTTGGTATTTACTGAATGCTGAGCAACTGCCCAAGTACTTCCTGAATCCAAGTTAAGAGGCTTACATTTTGATGATGCAATGTGGGTATAAGCAGCTTATAGCATAGGTGCAGATTTCTACACAAAAAGTGACACATACTCAATCTGGCAATCAATGAATATATCAATAAATGAATATATAAATACATGTATACTTAAATAAAAAGTAAAAATAAGAGAAAGGGAACAGAAGAAGATTACTAAAAAGAAATATAACACTGTAATAGTTAGTTGTCTACCATGTTGGGGTTGGGAGGGTGGCCTAATGGTTAAGGTTATGGCCTTACAAACACAAGGTTCAGGGTTTGAGTCTCTCAAGGGATAATTGGCTAGGCTTAAAATGGCTCACAAGAGCAGTCATCCTAGTACTAATCTATGAATCTATGTTGTGATCACTTTTAGGACGAAACATTGAGGTATGTGTCTCAACACAATTGTAGCCTACAGTACATTATTTTTGTGTGTTTTATTGGAACTTCTTTCTGATGAAGTTCCAATGAAAAATAACAAATAAGGGAACAGAAGTACTAAAAATAATCAAATTAGTTCGGAGTGCCTCTTTGCTGACTAGTAGTTGGTGCTGTATCCCTTTGATGTTCGAATTGTGATTCTTTCAGTTTGAGTATTATGAGAATTTGGTGTTTTTAAACTAAGAACTACATATTTTTCAAGCTAGGAAAATCTTCAAGGTACATCACCACGAGCTTGCTCTGTGTCAACAGCGATAAAGACACTCTTTATTCAAAGAAAAAGAATAAAAGTGATAAAAACACACAAAATTCCCAGCTGAGATAAGTGTTTTTGGCTTCTTAAGCCTTCTTCAGATCATAAATAACAAGTGCTGGGTAAAAACATATATATTGTGTTGCAGCAAATCCAGTAGCTTAAAAATATTTTTTATCCTGTCTTAACTCTTAGTCCTTGGTCAGAAGCAAACTCTGCACAGGATCTAGCTTCCAATCAAACTCCCTTACTGCTGCTGTAGCATCCCTAATCGGGTACGTACACTTTCTGCTCATGTAGTGCCACAGGTTCAGGTGGGTGACTGCACATATGGAAGTGGCAAATAAGAATGAACAAAATGCTGATTCATGTGGTGCACTAATATCCAAATGATATCCCACAAGGGTGAAATGAAGAGTATCTCATTTTGACTAGTGAAGTAAGGTTTAACAGGTAATTTTTTGAGCCAGTGATCAATAAAACGTCAGGTGATAACCCATAATACTGAATTTCCAAGAGTAATTTGTGTTGCAAGACTTTAGCAAAATCAGATAGAGTCATATATTGTTTAGCCTGCTGTCATCCATAATTTGAAGAACTTTATCTTTGAAAGTTAAGGCAGCAGTTTGGGTACAAAGACCTTTACAAATGTATGCAAATTACTGCAAAGTAAACCACAATATTTAGATATTTTGATAGCTTAAAGTTGCTGTCCTTTCTATCACATTAGAAAGTGGAGATTAGATAGAAGTAGGATAATTAGACCTCAGCACATTGGCGTGTCTCCTTATATAATGTATACCTGTTTCAGAAAGACCAGGAAAAATGTCAGCACTGAAGGTAATTTGCTGAATAGAGTGAATGAGATAATCATGTCATATACTTTAATAAACTTTGAAGTTAAACTGTAAGTTTCACCTGTACCATAATTTGGAAGTTTGGTCAACTATTAATTTATTTTTGAATAGTGACTGGAAAGAAACATAAGGATGAGATGTAAGTCCTTAAAAATGCTTTGAGGAGATTAACATAAGAAGATTGCAGAGGAATGCCAGGTATTATGTTGATTTTTGAAGTATAGGCCAAAGAATTCTATAATAATATTAGCACCTAGGATAATCTGGTTATTACAATTAACAAAAAGTTACTCTGATGTATTACAATATCCCATCATGCAGCAAAGCTCATTGCAAAGTGCGCTTGCATTTTTGTGATATAAGTCAAGACATTTATAACTAGTCCTAAGCTTTTACGACTATTACCTACCATCAACATAAAGGATGTACAGTAAGTATAGGAATACCCCTCGTGAACTTGGATTTAGGCCTAGTCCATTACATTTTACCCACAGGTTTGGCATTTCTCCTCCTAAGTTTGCTGATTGTCTTCTTAAAGTGATCATTTTAAGGATATATACATTACCTATTAACAGCACTGGTAGTATAAGAAGTGTTCTTTATTACTACACATATGCGGTCTAGATTATGAAGGCCATCTAGTCACACACAGTTTAAAAATTATTTTCATTTTATTTCTCTACTATGATTTTGAAAGGATGGCATTATGGCTTAAATGCATAGAAGGTGAGCGATATGAACATTGTACTGATGGCAATATATTCTGGTTGTTCTTATTGTGCATGTGTCCTGAAGTGGTAGTGATCCACTGAAATTATAAGATATTTGACAGGAGTCAGTAGAAAAGAATATATTGGTAACTTGCAGGTACTTTATGCATACTGTATTATACAAGTCATGCTGGTAATGTAGTGTGACGTGTACTTGGCATAATAATAAATGTATAGAAAACTCTCTGAAATCTCATAGCACATGATGCAAGCAACCTATATGGGGAATGTGGCAAGTGTAAGATATCTCTTTCAGTGATTTAAGTCATGTCTCTTCATTCAGCTTTCATTGACTTTGCCCTTTTGCCAACCGCTGTGTGACTATGGAATTAGTATATAGAAGTTTGGGTGTTATGAGAGTTTCAATTCATTATGTATAATTTGATTTTTCATTCTTCTTCTTTCTCATGCAAAGTTTAATGTGATTTGGTATGATATGCATTAGTAATTAATTATACTTAGTTATATACTTCATTTAGTATCTTTTAACAGTACTTTCTGGGCTGTAGACACCATTACATATCTCCCTACATAAGGCAATCAATTTATAATAACCATTCTACTTTTGTAGTAGTTTATATTTTGATTGTGTAATTTGACTGAACTTGTGTGCACTGTAACAATAGCTTCAGCAGAATTAATATTTGCCAGAGCATATAGTCTTACACTGTTAGTCATATTTCTAGCGCTCATCAATATGTGTGGTCCAGAATCAAGCTTTCATGATAAGCAATAGTAGCCACATCCTACAAATTCTTTAAAATTACTGGACTCCTTGGGTCTTGCTTTTTCATTGCAGAAAGAAGGAACATTATCGAAATTGTAGTTCCAGCAATGTAAAATGCACCAACAGTTATCTTACTCTTCAAAGGTGGTCACCAAAATGGCACGAACAGTTTTAATGTTATTGCTCTACTAAATCACTTGGAAAATAATCCTTGAATGAGTGTTATGTAAGTATCTGCTGCAAATGCCTCCTAACCATTTCTTACTGAAAAGTCAATATGGCTGCAAAACTAGGACATATTGTTTACATGGCATTGCTCGTTGCCTCTAAGAAATAGTTTAATAATGGAATGTTGGTGTTGTACACTTTATTCATCTCTCAAAGCCTTTAATACTATTATTCATAATTTATTGGTGACGTGTGAATGGGCGTACCTTCGTTGAAGGTTGTGCGTCAGTGCTGGCAACTAGGCATGTAAAAATCTACTGCCAATCATTAGCGGACAGGAGTTCCTCTGTGGTGACCCCTAACCGGGAAAAGCTGAAAGACACAACGACATTCATAATTTGTTGAGCCAAAGGCTTAACAGACTCCATTTGAGTCACACTATTAAAGCAGTTAATTACCATCTTACCAACAAGAAATAACTTAGTGAGTTGAAATTATTTTTAGCCAAAATCATGCTGCATAGATAGATGTGTGTGTTTCAGAGATGTGTACTGTGCTGTGCTCACTTTTGTTTTTAATCTGAGTCAAGCAAGTGTAGACGAATTGTGGCCCCTTTCACCATGTTCACTTTATTTATGATTCAGCCATATTGTGGGTTTAAGACTCCTTAAACTCTGTCTAGAATAAGTTTCAGGTAGGTTTTAGTATCCAGGAAAAGTAGCATTTATGATTCTGGCATCTTCCGAATCAAGTTTAAAATCACACGATACACCCTCAGCTTTTCAGTACTTCACATTAGGCTGAGAGAAAAACTACTGTGGTTTTCCTAAAATATCTTGGTTATTTTCACAATGATTGTATTATATCTAATTGTCAAGCCTTCAAATTGCCATCAGTTGAAAGAAAAATAAAGGGACATTCATGTTATTGCTCATTTTCTAAATGGTGAATATTTTTCTGTGGTCTGATTCCAGGATATCAGTTATTTAGGCACTTTTGCATCAACGCCTACTATACAAAACGTTTCTTTATATTGATCTCTCATTTACTTCACTGTCTAAGCTTGATGCCACATGTCATAAGTATGTAAAGTCTTCCTCAACTGTACAGCAGAATAAGCCTATTTATGGTTATTACAAGACTGGTCTTGTCTTACTGGCAAAGTGTCTCAGAAGGCCTAAATATTTCCTTCAGAACCGTGCATGAAACATTGACAAATTATTGCTAACATACTTGGCTAATATAAAGAAAAAGAAAACATCTGTGCACCTCCAACACATACACGATGACTTAATCAAGAAGCCACATTTCTTTTAAGAAGAGTGTTAGGTAACTACTTAGCACTAGTTTGGAAAAACTTAATCTTACAAATCATATCAGAGAAAGAGAAACTTGTATTTATAATTTTTGAAAAATAATATAGTTTAAATTGTAAGCTCTGGACCTGTGGGATGATTTAGCTTCTACATATCCGTGTGTTACACTGCTGCAAATCAATTTCTTCTATATGTGAATTACTGCCCTTTGGGAACTCCAAAGCTGTTTTTTTTTCCTGCCAAGTAGGATGACAAGGTTTCAAGATATTATCTGATTATGATTATCAAAACCTTTTCCCCATGATTGCTAACTGGCTGTATTATCTTGTTTTATACAACAAGAAATGTTCCAAAGCCTGAGGGATTGGGTTTCTTTAGGAGAGGTATTACAATGGCATTTTATGGATGTTGCACATACAGGTTGTAGAAGTGTTTCAGTGGGGTTATACTGTTGTCAATGAGAGTGGGGAGCTATCAAGTTTAATATGTTCGAGCACTAGGTGATGCCCTCTGCTGAGATAGTTTTGAAGAGAACAAAGGGATGCATGGGGGGGGGGTGGAGTGGAAGAGACAATTTGGAATTGGTAAGAGTACAATAAAAGATGGGAATGTTGCTAAAATGGGAAAGGAAATCATACGCAGAAAGTTGAGAGGTTGTGGAATTAATGGTGGGAAGTTATTCCATCCTTTAAGATGCTGAGCTCTTTCCAGAAGTGCTTCATTTATTTTATTAGTGAGGTTTTGCAGGATTTTATCAGATTTTATCAGATAACTTATAACAGCATATAGCTTGCATGACAAGGTTCTGTAGCTTGGTGTAACATCTGTTTATGGCAGCTGAAAAGGCTTTCCATTAGTAATATGACTTGTCCCAGTTGTAGAAGAACTTTCAGCTTGCAGGTTAACCAGTTATTCATTTTTGTTTTGTATAGTCTTTGGATTACTGGGAAACAATGGTTTTGCAGATCAGTCAGTATAAAGGGGAGTAGTTCTTCAGCAGTGTTAGGGTCATTTGAATTAAGAATAGGTAACCAGTCCATTGAGGAGAAGGTGGATTTAAATTTAATGTTAGGCTGTCATCTATTACAGAAAGAAACGAGGTTTGGAACATATTTGAATATGGACAATCAATATGGAAATTAATATGGCAGTGGTCATTGAAAGATAATGGGTAGATGAGATAAGAGAAGGTCTGTTATTTAATATGAGTTCTAGGTCAAGTTCTGAGCTGAGTTTAATAGGCCGAGTTCTGAGCTAGATTTAGTAGGCCGAGTTGTAAACTGGGTTTACTAGACAAGAGTTGTAAGATGGATTTGGCAGGCAGAGATGTGAGCTGAGCAAGTCTGAATTGTATGCAGAGGGTATTCAGATCAGTGGAAATGGATCTGAGCAGGGAAAGAGGAGTGGATGAGGGTTAGGGTTTGGCATAATGGCTAAGATGTTGATCACAGTGACACAAAGTACTGGATTTGATTCTCACTCTTGAAAGGATAGTTGGCTAGACTCAAAATGGCCTACAAGTACTTAACTAAAAATAAAACAGTTTTATGGCATTGGGGATTGGTATAATGGTTAAGATGTTTATCTCACAATCATAAGGTGCAGAGTTTTAATCTCAACTTTGAAGGGAAATTGACTTAGCTTAAAACAGCCTACAAAGGCAGCTAGCCTAGCACTTACCTATGAACCTATAATGCTGTGGATGAACAAACATTGTCACTACCTTGCTTATTGCAGTAGATGTTAACAAAGCTTGTGGGTACTGTATTTCTCACTAGATATTTAGGCTATGCTTGTCAAAGTTCACAGCTCTAGAACTGTGTTCTTGCCATGGGTGCTACTTCACTATTTTTTTCCATACAGCCACTTGGTTAGCTCATATGCTCTTTCACACTTTATACCTTTAGAATTTTCACATTTTGTCATCTCTGTTGATAAAATTTGGAGGTCGTAACTGTGCAGGTGCATGCATCATATTTTAGTGCTTTGTATGTTATGTTGGTCATTAAGTTTTTATCTAAGCTCTTTTTTCTTTCTTTTATGGAAGTTTGCACTTAAGACAGCCCATAAGTACATTGGTGCAGTGCTCTGTATCATTTAATACTCTTTCTTTTTCCATCTTGCCATGTAACAAGAGATGACAAAACCCAAAAAATGTTTATAACACACTTTCACTGTGCAAATGTTGCCTTGATTTGTTACATTTTGTTGAGTAATATCTGTCTATTAAGTTCGATGCAATTATTCTGCTGTACTTATCTGCTTGTAAATGTAGAATTCAAAAAAGTTCCCTGCTCTTCGTTTTATTTAGTATGTCTCCTAATCGACAATCACCAGTTATTATTTCAACTACCTTAAATTTAAACTTATGAGTATCACCATTCTCTGGAACACGTTTAGCTAAACTATTATTTTAACTTAAAGTCCTAATATCTCTAACGTGCTCTCTTATTTTCTCAAACAAGCAACGATTGGTCTTACCAATATAAAACATTCTGCATGCCACACACTGTGCCAGATAAATAAGGTTGAGAGTAGAACAATTAACTAAAACCTTGAAGTAATATTTCCTATTTGTCCCTGGATGCAAAAAGAAATCCTCACTATCAATTAAATTGCAAAAATTACATTTGCCACAGGGACATGTACCTACATGGTTCAAATATTTAGATTCACCATCCCTATAACAAATTATCTGTTTTAATGATTTATTATTTCTAAACTTAAAACTCGGTTTAGAGCCTAGGACACTATTTATTGACTTATCTACTGTTAAAATATGCCAGTTCTTCTTAATAATGGCACAAATGGCATTAATATTACTAGAGTAGCCAAGCAATACAGGAACCCTTTCTATCACAAACATATTCTCCTGCATATTCTGGGTTATCACACCCAGAGCAGTATGATCTAGTTCTCCCTTTCCATAGTGAATTAGCCCCTCCATTGCTTTGTCCAGCTGATCTCTACCATAACCTCTATCCAAGAACTCATCTTAAGAGATAAGTTGGAAATAAACCTATCATCCTTATTATTCAATCTGGACAAATCTTATAACTTGGCCTATCATAATATTCCTATAGATGTGTGGTGGATGTAGGCTCTGTCTATGTAAAACATGATTTCTATGACACTTCTTTCTAAACCTACTGGTCACAACATTATTCAGCCCATGTTTCTCTGACCTCACATCTAGGATCTCTAATGTGTTCTCTGAAGCATTCATAGTAAATTTAAGAAAAAAAGTTGACTTGTTTGAAAATAAACAAATGTATTCAATTACTCCAGATTTCCCGTCCAAAGAAAAAATACTTTATCAACAAATCTGCAATAGAATCTAATAAGATGGGAAAAGAAAAAAATGTCAGGCTAGCTCAATCATTATAAATTTAACTTTTTAAACCTTTTTGAAGTAGATTCTTGGTTTTGTTGGGTGAAATTTCTCCGAATTTTTTTGTTATTGGTGACTGTTATGGAGATGGAGACTACCACCAGTTAACCTCGATACGACGACGAGCTTATAGGTCAGCTGTCGCAACTTGTTGACCTCCTTACCCCTATTAACCAATCATTGGGATTGGTTCTGGGCAGATCCTTTCCACCAGGTAATCAGGAAGCTTGGAATATGTTGGGGAGTGAAAAATGATCTCCCAAATATGGAGGAACTAACGGTGAAATTTCTGTCGACAATTTGGCAATAAATGGAGGATTGAGGAAGACCGGAACTGGCGACATTGGTATGCTGACAATTTTTTTACCAGCAACGAGCAGGGGAGACTCAATGGAGCCAGCAACTGGAGCAAGGAGGTGTTCGACTACACAAAAAGGTGACTGTTTTAACTCTAGTGTTTCTAAACCAAGACATTTACATAATGGAGATTTTTGTGTATGGCTTGAGCACAAGCAATTTACTAACTTTGATACCAATGAGGCTGTACAGGAAGGTGCCGTTCAGTTCGATAGTTACAATAACTCTTTAAACAGACTGTCTGATTTGCTATTTAAGTACAAAGCTTTAAAAATTGACAATGAATATCTTAACAAAGGTTTAAAGAAAGAAATTGTACCCAAAGGACTTAGGATATTTAAATACCCAAAGAACATAGTCAATGGTTCCGATTTACACAAGGAACTATTGGAAATATTTAACAAATGTGGGTTGGACATAGTTAGAATCACTATCAAGCAGAATGAGACTACTATATCCGCCCTGTATGAACACATAGAGACTCTTAATAAACACATTACTTCTGACCTCCTGTTAACTGTGGAGGCAGAAAAAAGTAAATACTTTACGGTATTAGAAAAAATTGACGACAAATGTTCTATCAACATGAGGAGAAAGATTAAAAAATTAGAAAGAGATTTAAATGAATATAGGAACAATACATGTTACCCTGACCACAAAGGTGGTAAACAGAAGTGGTTGTTTGATGAGAAAAACAGGTCGGGTGTAGGTGGTCAGTATGCTACTGGGGAGGATGAAGGCTATGACCACTTGGAGGATATTAGGAACCACCCTTTAGAGACACCCCCGCTTCGCCGATCTAAGATAAACCTGAATCAGAGAGTTTTGTATTACCTCCCATACCCAGGTCAAGGTGCGAGGTGGGGAGGTTACCAGATGAGGAGGGGGAGATACTAGTTCCCCAGATTGAACAAATCCTAAAGGAAGGGGCCAAGTATAGTTACAATAACTTTAACATCTTTAATTACAGTGAGACAGTACTTACTGTGGATCACTTTAGATTACTGGCAAAAGGCTTTAAGTTTATTTCCAATACAAGAGGCAAGGTCAGCACACTACAGTGTGTGGCTCACTGTGACATGGATTCCCATAGGTGGAGCATATCCATTAAACCTGAGTTTGACATGGCTGTGTTGGCCAGCGGAGATCATCTCTGGGTAAACGAGATGCCACTGAGTAAAGCAGGAGTTTATTCAGTCCGGTTGCATAGGCGATATGTTGGAGGCCAGTATTCTTCTTGGTGAGGTACATTCATGGTCCC